>NW_027043273.1:0-251688 GCF_036013475.1 Columba livia
AAAGAAGTAAGAAAGAAGTAAGAAAGAAAGAAGTAAGAAAGAAGAAAGAAACAAGTAAGAAAGAAGAAAGAAAGAAGTAAGAAAGAAGTAAGAAAGAAGTAAGAAAAAAGTAAGAAAGAAGTACGAAAGAAGTAAGAAAGAAGTAAAAAAGAAAGAAGTAAGAAAGAAGTAAGAAAGAAGTAAGAAAGAAGTAAGAAAGAAGTAAGAAAGAAGTAAGAAAGAAAAAAGAAGTAAGAAAGAAAGAAGAAAGAAGTAAGAAAGAAGTAAGAAAGAAGTATGAAAGAAGTAAGAAAGAAGAAAGAAAGAAGTAAGAAAGAAGTAAGAAAGAAGTAAGAAAGAAGTAAGAAAGAAGTAAGAAAGAAAGAAGAAAGAAGAAAGAAGTAAGAAAGAAGTAAGAAAGAAGTAAGGAAAGAAGAAAGAAAGAAGTAAGAAAGAATTAAGAAAGAAGTAAGAAAGAAGTAAGAAAGAAGTAAGAAAGAAGTAAGAAATAAGTAAGAAAGAAGAAAAAAGAAAGAAGAAAGAAGTAAGAAAGAAGTAAGAAAGAAGTATGAAAGAACTAAGAAAGAAGAAAGAAAGAAGTAAGAAAGAAGTAAGAAAGAAGTAAGAAAGAAGTAAGAAAGAAGTAAGAAAGAAGAAAGAAAGAAGTAAGAAAGAAGTAAGAGAGAAGTAAGAAGTAATGAAGAAAGTAGTAAGAAAGAAGTAAGAAAGAAGTAAGAAAGAAGTAAGAAACAAGTAAGAAAGAAGTAAGAAAGAAAGAAGAAAGAAGTAAGAAAGAAGTAAGAAAGAAGTAAGAAATAAGTAAGAAAGAAGAAAAAAGAAGTTAGAAAGAAGTAAGAAAGAAGTAAGAAAGAAGTAAGAAAGAAAGAATAAAGAAGTAAGAAAGAAGTAAGAAAGAAGTATGAAAGAAGTAAGAAAGAAGAAAGAAAGAAGTAAGAAAGAAGTAAGAAAGAAGTAAGAAAGAAATAAGAAAGAAAGAAGAAAGAAGAAAGAAAGAAGTAGGAAAGAAGTAAGAAAGAAGTAAGAAAGAAGTAATAAAGAATTAAGAAGGAATGAAGAAAGAAGTAAGAAAGAAGAAAGAACGAAGTAAGAAAGAAGTAAGAAAGAAGTAAGAAAGAAGTAAGAAAGAAAGTAGAAAGAAGTAAGAAAGAAGTAAGAAAGAAGTATGAAAGAAGTAAGAAAGAAGAAAGAAAGAAGTAAGAAAGAAGTAAGAAAGAAGAAAGAAAGAAGTAAGAAAGAAGTAAGAAAGAAGTAAGAAAGAAGTAAGAAGGAATGAAGAAAGTAGTAAGAAAGAAGTAAGAAAGAAGTAAGAAAGAAGTAAGAAAGAAAGAAGAAAGAAGTAAGAAAGAAGTAAGAAAGAAGTAAGAAAGAAGTAAGAAAGAAGAAAGATAGAAGTAAGAAAGAAGAAAGAAAGAAGTAAGAAAGAAGTAAGAAAGAAGTAAGAAAGAATTAAGAAGGAATGAAGAAAGAAGTAAGAAAGAAGAAAGAACGAAGTAAGAAAGAAGTAAGAAAGAAGTAAGAAAGAAGTAAGAAGGAATGAAGAAAGAAGTAAGAAAGAAGTAAGAAAGAAGTAAGAAAGAAGTAAGAAAGAAAGTAGAAAGAAGTAAGAAAGAAGTAAGAAAGAAGTATGAAAGAAGTAAGAAAGAAGAAAGAAAGAAGTAAGAAAGAAGTAAGAAAGAAGAAAGAAAGAAGTAAGAAAGAAGTAAGAAAGAAGTAAGAAAGAAGTAAGAAGGAATGAAGAAAGTAGAAAGAAAGAAGTAAGAAAGAAGTAAGAAAGAAGTAAGAAAGAAAGAAGAAAGAAGTAAGAAAGAAGTAAGAAAGAAGTAAGAAAGAAGTAAGAAAGAAGAAAGATAGAAGTAAGAAAGAAGAAAGAAAGAAGTAAGAAAGAAGTAAGAAAGAAGTAAGAAAGAATTAAGAAGGAATGAAGAAAGAAGTAAGAAAGAAGAAAGAACGAAGTAAGAAAGAAGTAAGAAAGAAGTAAGAAGGAATGAAGAAAGAAGTAAGAAAGAAGTAAGAAAGAAGTAAGAACGAAAGAAGAAAGAAGTAAGAAAGAAGTAAGAAAGAAGTAAGAAAGAAGTAAGAAAGAAGTAAGAAAGAAGTAAGAAAGAAAAAAGAAGTAAGAAAGAAAGAAGAAAGAAGTAAGAAAGAAGTAAGAAAGAAGTATGAAAGAAGTAAGAAAGAAGAAAGAAAGAAGTAAGAAAGAAGTAAGAAAGAAGTAAGAAAGAAGTAAGAAAGAAGTAAGAAAGAAAGAAGAAAGAAGAACGAAGTAAGAAAGAAGTAAGAAAGAAGTAAGAAAGAAGAAAGAAAGAAGTAAGAAAGAATTAAGAAAGAAGTAAGAAAGAAGTAAGAAAGAAGTAAGAAAGAAGTAAGAAATAAGTAAGAAAGAAGAAAAAGAAAGAAGAAAGAAGTAAGAAAGAAGTAAGAAAGAAGTATGAAAGAACTAAGAAAGAAGAAAGAAAGAAGTAAGAAAGAAGTAAGAAAGAAGTAAGAAAGAAGTAAGAAAGAAAGAAGAAAGAAGAAAGAAAGAAGTAAGAAAGAAGTAAGAGAGAAGTAAGAAGTAATGAAGAAAGTAGTAAGAAAGAAGTAAGAAAGAAGTAAGAAAGAAGTAAGAAACAAGTAAGAAAGAAGTAAGAAAGAAAGAAGAAAGAAGTAAGAAAGAAGTAAGAAAGAAGTAAGAAATAAGTAAGAAAGAAGAAAAAAGAAGTTAGAAAGAAGTAAGAAAGAAGTAAGAAAGAAGTAAGAAAGAAAGAATAAAGAAGTAAGAAAGAAGTAAGAAAGAAGTATGAAAGAAGTAAGAAAGAAGAAAGAAAGAAGTAAGAAAGAAGTAAGAAAGAAGTAAGAAAGAAATAAGAAAGAAAGAAGAAAGAAGAAAGAAAGAAGTAGGAAAGAAGTAAGAAAGAAGTAAGAAAGAAGTAATAAAGAATTAAGAAGGAATGAAGAAAGAAGTAAGAAAGAAGAAAGAACGAAGTAAGAAAGAAGTAAGAAAGAAGTAAGAAAGAAGTAAGAAAGAAAGTAGAAAGAAGTAAGAAAGAAGTAAGAAAGAAGTATGAAAGAAGTAAGAAAGAAGAAAGAAAGAAGTAAGAAAGAAGTAAGAAAGAAGAAAGAAAGAAGTAAGAAAGAAGTAAGAAAGAAGTAAGAAAGAAGTAAGAAGGAATGAAGAAAGTAGTAAGAAAGAAGTAAGAAAGAAGTAAGAAAGAAGTAAGAAAGAAAGAAGAAAGAAGTAAGAAAGAAGTAAGAAAGAAGTAAGAAAGAAGTAAGAAAGAAGAAAGATAGAAGTAAGAAAGAAGAAAGAAAGAAGTAAGAAAGAAGTAAGAAAGAAGTAAGAAAGAATTAAGAAGGAATGAAGAAAGAAGTAAGAAAGAAGAAAGAACGAAGTAAGAAAGAAGTAAGAAAGAAGTAAGAAAGAAGTAAGAAGGAATGAAGAAAGAAGTAAGAAAGAAGTAAGAAAGAAGTAAGAACGAAAGAAGAAAGAAGTAAGAAAGAAGTAAGAAAGAAGTAAGAAAGAAGAAAGAAAGAAGTAAGAAAGAAGAAAGAAAGTAGTAAGAAAGAAGTAAGAAAGAAGTAAGAAAGAAAGAAGTAAGAAAGAAAGAAGAAAGAAGTAAGAAAGAAGTAAGAAAGAAGAAAGAAAGAAGTAAGAAAGAAGAAAGAAAGAAGTAAGAAAGAAGTAAGAAAGAAGTGAGAAAGAAGTAAGAAAGAAAGAAGAAAGAAGTAAGAAAGAAGTAAGAAAGAAGTACGAAAGAAGTACGAAAGAAGTAAGAAAGAAAGAAGTAAGAAAGAAGTAAGAAAGAAGTAAGATAGAAGTAAGAAAGAAGTAAGAAAGAAGAAAAAAAGAAGTTAGAAAGAAGTAAGAAAGAAGAAAGAAGAAAGAAAGAAGTAAGAAAGAAGAAAGAAAGAAGAAAGAAGTAAGAAAGAAGTAAGAAAGAAGAAAGAAGTAAGAAAGAATTAAGAAAGAAAGAAGAAAGAAGTAAGAAAGAAGTAAGAAAGAAGTAAGAAAGAAGAAAAAAGTAGTTAGAAAGAAGTAAGAAAGAAGTAAGAAAGAAGTAAGAAAGAAGTAAAAAAGAAGAAAGAAAGAAGTAAGAAAGAAGAAAGAATTAAGAAAGAAGTAGGAAAGAAGTAAGAAAGAAGTAAGAAGGAATGAAGAAAGAAGTAAGAAAGAAGTAAGAAAGAAGAAAGAAAGAAGTAAGAAAGAAGTAAGAAAGAAAGAAGAAAGAAGTAAGAAAGAAGTAAGAAAGAAGAAAGAAAGAAGAAAGAAAGAAGAAAGAAAGAAGTATGAAAGAAGTAAGAAAGAAGAAAGAAAGAAGTAAGAAAGAAGTAAGAAAGAAGTAAGAAAGAAGTAAGAAAGAAAGAAGAAAGAAGAAAGAAAGAAGTAAGAAAGAAGTAAGAAAGAAGTAAGAAGGAATGAAGAAAGTAGTAAGAAATAAGTAAGAAAGAAGTAAGAAAGAAGTAAGAAAGAAAGAAGAAAGAAGTAAGAAAGAAGTAAGAAAGAAGTAAGAAAGAAGTAACAAAGAAGAAAGAAAGAAGTAAGAAAGAAGAAAGAAAGAAGTAAGAAAGAAGTAAGGAAGAAGTAAGGAAGAAGTAAGAAAGAAGTAAGAAAGAAAGAAGTAAGAAAGAAGTATGAAAGAAAGAAGAAAGAAGTAAGAAAGAAGTAAGAAAGAAGTAAGAAGGAAAGAAGAAAGAAGTAAGAAAGAAGTAAGAAAGAAGTAAGAAAGAAGTAAGAAAGAAGTAAGAAAGAAGAAAGAAAGAAGTAAGAAAGAAGAAATAAAGTAGTAAGAAAGAAGTAAGAAAGAAGTAAGAAAGAAAGAAGTAAGAAAGAAAGAAGAAAGAAGTAAGAAAGAAGTAAGAAAGAAGAAAGAAAGAAGTAAGAAAGAAGAAAGAAAGAAGTAAGAAAGAAGTAAGAAAGAAGTAAGAAAGAAGTAAGAAAGAAAGAAGAAAGAAGTAAGAAAGAAGTAAGAAAGAAGTAAGAAAGAAGTAAGAAAGAAGTTAAAAAGAAGTAAGATAAAAAGTAAGAAAGAAGTAAGAAAGGAATAAGAAATAAGAAAGAAGTAAGAAAGAAGTAAGAAAGAAGTAAGAATGAAGTAAGAAAGAAGTAAGAAAGAAGTTAAAAAGAAGTAAGATAAAAAGTAAGAAAGAAGTAAGAAAGGAATAAGAAATAAGAACGAAGTAAGAAAGAAGTAAGAAAGAAAGAAGTAAGAAAGAAGAAAGAAACAAGTAAGAAAGAAGAAAGAAAGAAGTAAGAAAGAAGTAAGAAAGAAGTAAGAAAAAAGTAAGAAAGAAGTACGAAAGAAGTAAGAAAGATGTAAAAAAGAAAGAAGTAAGAAAGAAGTAAGAAAGAAGTAAGAAAGAAGTAAGAAAGAAGTAAGAAAGAAGTAAGAAAGAAGAAAGAAGTAAGAAAGAAAGAAGAAAGAAGTAAGAAAGAAGTAAGAAAGAAGTATGAAAGAAGTAAGAAAGAAGAAAGAAAGAAGTAAGAAAGAAGTAAGAAAGAAGTAAGAAAGAAGTAAGAAAGAAGTAAGAAAGAAAGAAGAAAGAAGAAAGAAGTAAGAAAGAAGTAAGAAAGAAGTAAGAAAGAAGAAAGAAAGAAGTAAGAAAGAAGTAAGAAAGAAGTAAGAAAGAAGTAAGAAAGAAGTAAGAAAGAAGTAAGAAAGAAGAAAAAAGAAAGAAGAAAGAAGTAAGAAAGAAGTAAGAAACAAGTAAGAAAGAAGTAAGAAAGAAAGAAGAAAGAAGTAAGAAAGAAGTAAGAAAGAAGTAAGAAAGAAGTAAGAAAGAAAGAAGAAAGAAGAAAGAAAGAAGTAAGAAAGAAGTAAGAGAGAAGTAAGAAGTAATGAAGAAAGTAGTAAGAAAGAAGTAAGAAAGAAGTAAGAAAGAAGTAAGAAACAAGTAAGAAAGAAGTAAGAAAGAAAGAAGAAAGAAGTAAGAAAGAAGTAAGAAAGAAGTAAGAAATAAGTAAGAAAGAAGAAAAAAGAAGTTAGAAAGAAGTAAGAAAGAAGTAAGAAAGAAGTAAGAAAGAAAGAATAAAGAAGTAAGAAAGAAGTAAGAAAGAAGTATGAAAGAAGTAAGAAAGAAGAAAGAAAGAAGTAAGAAAGAAGTAAGAAAGAAGTAAGAAAGAAATAAGAAAGAAAGAAGAAAGAAGAAAGAAAGAAGTAGGAAAGAAGTAAGAAAGAAGTAAGAAAGAAGTAATAAAGAATTAAGAAGGAATGAAGAAAGAAGTAAGAAAGAAGAAAGAACGAAGTAAGAAAGAAGTAAGAAAGAAGTAAGAAAGAAGTAAGAAAGAAAGTAGAAAGAAGTAAGAAAGAAGTAAGAAAGAAGTATGAAAGAAGTAAGAAAGAAGAAAGAAAGAAGTAAGAAAGAAGTAAGAAAGAAGAAAGAAAGAAGTAAGAAAGAAGTAAGAAAGAAGTAAGAAAGAAGTAAGAAGGAATGAAGAAAGTAGTAAGAAAGAAGTAAGAAAGAAGTAAGAAAGAAGTAAGAAAGAAAGAAGAAAGAAGTAAGAAAGAAGTAAGAAAGAAGTAAGAAAGAAGTAAGAAAGAAGAAAGATAGAAGTAAGAAAGAAGAAAGAAAGAAGTAAGAAAGAAGTAAGAAAGAAGTAAGAAAGAATTAAGAAGGAATGAAGAAAGAAGTAAGAAAGAAGAAAGAACGAAGTAAGAAAGAAGTAAGAAAGAAGTAAGAAAGAAGTAAGAAGGAATGAAGAAAGAAGTAAGAAAGAAGTAAGAAAGAAGTAAGAACGAAAGAAGAAAGAAGTAAGAAAGAAGTAAGAAAGAAGTAAGAAAGAAGAAAGAAAGAAGTAAGAAAGAAGAAAGAAAGTAGTAAGAAAGAAGTAAGAAAGAAGTAAGAAAGAAAGAAGTAAGAAAGAAAGAAGAAAGAAGTAAGAAAGAAGTAGGAAAGAAGAAAGAAAGAAGTAAGAAAGAAGAAAGAAAGAAGTAAGAAAGAAGTAAGAAAGAAGTGAGAAAGAAGTAAGAAAGAAAGAAGAAAGAAGTAAGAAAGAAGTAAGAAAGAAGTACGAAAGAAGTACGAAAGAAGTAAGAAAGAAAGAAGTAAGAAAGAAGTAAGAAAGAAGTAAGATAGAAGTAAGAAAGAAGTAAGAAAGAAGAAAAAAAGAAGTTAGAAAGAAGTAAGAAAGAAGAAAGAAGAAAGAAAGAAGTAAGAAAGAAGAAAGAAAGAAGAAAGAAGTAAGAAAGAAGTAAGAAAGAAGAAAGAAGTAAGAAAGAATTAAGAAAGAAAGAAGAAAGAAGTAAGAAAGAAGTAAGAAAGAAGTAAGAAAGAAGAAAAAAGTAGTTAGAAAGAAGTAAGAAAGAAGTAAGAAAGAAGTAAGAAAGAAGTAAAAAAGAAGAAAGAAAGAAGTAAGAAAGAAGAAAGAATTAAGAAAGAAGTAGGAAAGAAGTAAGAAAGAAGTAAGAAGGAATGAAGAAAGAAGTAAGAAAGAAGTAAGAAAGAAGAAAGAAAGAAGTAAGAAAGAAGTAAGAAAGAAAGAAGAAAGAAGTAAGAAAGAAGTAAGAAAGAAGAAAGAAAGAAGAAAGAAAGAAGAAAGAAAGAAGTATGAAAGAAGTAAGAAAGAAGAAAGAAAGAAGTAAGAAAGAAGTAAGAAAGAAGTAAGAAAGAAGTAAGAAAGAAAGAAGAAAGAAGAAAGAAAGAAGTAAGAAAGAAGTAAGAAAGAAGTAAGAAGGAATGAAGAAAGTAGTAAGAAATAAGTAAGAAACAAGTAAGAAAGAAGTAAGAAAGAAAGAAGAAAGAAGTAAGAAAGAAGTAAGAAAGAAGTAAGAAAGAAGTAACAAAGAAGAAAGAAAGAAGTAAGAAAGAAGAAAGAAAGAAGTAAGAAAGAAGTAAGGAAGAAGTAAGGAAGAAGTAAGAAAGAAGTAAGAAAGAAAGAAGTAAGAAAGAAGTATGAAAGAAAGAAGAAAGAAGTAAGAAAGAAGTAAGAAAGAAGTAAGAAGGAAAGAAGAAAGAAGTAAGAAAGAAGTAAGAAAGAAGTAAGAAAGAAGTAAGAAAGAAGTAAGAAAGAAGAAAGAAAGAAGTAAGAAAGAAGAAATAAAGTAGTAAGAAAGAAGTAAGAAAGAAGTAAGAAAGAAAGAAGTAAGAAAGAAAGAAGAAAGAAGTAAGAAAGAAGTAAGAAAGAAGAAAGAAAGAAGTAAGAAAGAAGAAAGAAAGAAGTAAGAAAGAAGTAAGAAAGAAGTAAGAAAGAAGTAAGAAAGAAAGAAGAAAGAAGTAAGAAAGAAGTAAGAAAGAAGTAAGAAAGAAGTACGAAAGAAGTACGAAAGAAGAAAGAAAGAAGTAAGAAAGAAGTAAGAAAGAAGTAAGAAAGAAGTAAGATAGAAGTAAGAAAGAAGTAAGAAAGAAGAAAAAAAGAAGTTAGAAAGAAGTAAGAAAGAAGAAAGAAGAAAGAAAGAAGTAAGAAAGAAGAAAGAAAGAAGAAAGAAGTAAGAAAGAAGTAAGAAAGAAGAAAGAAGTAAGAAAGAATTAAGAAAGAAAGAAGAAAGAAGTAAGAAAGAAGTAAGAAAGAAGTAAGAAAGAAGAAAAAAGTAGTTAGAAAGAAGTAAGAAAGAAGTAAGAAAGAAGTAAGAAAGAAGTAAGAAAGAAGTAAGAAAGAAGTACGAAAGAAGTACGAAAGAAGTAAGAAAGAAGTAAGAAAGAAGTTAAAAAGAAGTAAGATAAAAAGTAAGAAAGAAGTAAGAAAGGAATAAGAAATAAGAAAGAAGTAAGAAAGAAGTAAGAAAGAAGTAAGAATGAAGTAAGAAAGAAGTAAGAAAGAAGTTAAAAAGAAGTAAGATAAAAAGTAAGAAAGAAGTAAGAAAGGAATAAGAAATAAGAAAGAAGTAAGAAAGAAGTAAGAAAGAAAGAAGTAAGAAAGAAGAAAGAAACAAGTAAGAAAGAAGAAAGAAAGAAGTAAGAAAGAAGTAAGAAAGAAGTAAGAAAAAAGTAAGAAAGAAGTACGAAAGAAGTAAGAAAGATGTAAAAAAGAAAGAAGTAAGAAAGAAGTAAGAAAGAAGTAAGAAAGAAGTAAGAAAGAAGTAAGAAAGAAGTAAGAAAGAAGAAAGAAGTAAGAAAGAAAGAAGAAAGAAGTAAGAAAGAAGTAAGAAAGAAGTATGAAAGAAGTAAGAAAGAAGAAAGAAAGAAGTAAGAAAGAAGTAAGAAAGAAGTAAGAAAGAAGTAAGAAAGAAGTAAGAAAGAAAGAAGAAAGAAGAAAGAAGTAAGAAAGAAGTAAGAAAGAAGTAAGAAAGAAGAAAGAAAGAAGTAAGAAAGAAGTAAGAAAGAAGTAAGAAAGAAGTAAGAAAGAAGTAAGAAAGAAGTAAGAAAGAAGAAAAAAGAAAGAAGAAAGAAGTAAGAAAGAAGTAAGAAACAAGTAAGAAAGAAGTAAGAAAGAAAGAAGAAAGAAGTAAGAAAGAAGTAAGAAAGAAGTAAGAAAGAAGTAAGAAAGAAAGAAGAAAGAAGAAAGAAAGAAGTAAGAAAGAAGTAAGAGAGAAGTAAGAAGTAATGAAGAAAGTAGTAAGAAAGAAGTAAGAAAGAAGTAAGAAAGAAGTAAGAAACAAGTAAGAAAGAAGTAAGAAAGAAAGAAGAAAGAAGTAAGAAAGAAGTAAGAAAGAAGTAAGAAAGAAGTAAGAAAGAAAGAATAAAGAAGTAAGAAAGAAGTAAGAAAGAAGTATGAAAGAAGTAAGAAAGAAGAAAGAAAGAAGTAAGAAAGAAGTAAGAAAGAAGTAAGAAAGAAGTACGAAAGAAGTACGAAAGAAGTAAGAAAGAAAGAAGTAAGAAAGAAGTAAGAAAGAAGTAAGATAGAAGTAAGAAAGAAGTAAGAAAGAAGAAAGAAGTAAGAAAGAATTAAGAAAGAAAGAAGAAAGAAGTAAGAAAGAAAGAAGAAAGAAGTAAGAAAGAAGAAAAAAGTAGTTAGAAAGAAGTAAGAAAGAAGTAAGAAAGAAGTAAGAAAGAAGTAAAAAAGAAGAAAGAAAGAAGTAAGAAAGAAGAAAGAATTAAGAAAGAAGTAGGAAAGAAGTAAGAAAGAAGTAAGAAGGAATGAAGAAAGAAGTAAGAAAGAAGTAAGAAAGAAGTAAGAAAGAAGAAAGAAAGAAGTAAGAAAGAAGTAAGAAAGAAAGAAGAAAGAAGTAAGAAAGAAGTAAGAAAGAAGAAAGAAAGAAGAAAGAAAGAAGAAAGAAAGAAGTATGAAAGAAGTAAGAAAGAAGAAAGAAAGAAGTAAGAAAGAAGTAAGAAAGAAGTAAGAAAGAAGTAAGAAAGAAAGAAGAAAGAAGAAAGAAAGAAGTAAGAAAGAAGTAAGAAAGAAGTAAGAAAGAAGTAAGAAGGAATGAAGAAAGTAGTAAGAAATAAGTAAGAAAGAAGTAAGAAAGAAGTAAGAAAGAAAGAAGAAAGAAGTAAGAAAGAAGTAACAAAGAAGAAAGAAAGAAGTAAGAAAGAAGAAAGAAAGAAGTAAGAAAGAAGAAAGAAAGAAGTAAGAAAGAAGTAAGGAAGAAGTAAGGAAGAAGTAAGAAAGAAGTAAGAGAGAAAGAAGTAAGAAAGAAGTAAGAAAGAAAGAAGAAAGAAGTAAGAAAGAAGTAAGAAAGAAGTAAGAAGGAAAGAAGAAAGAAGTAAGAAAGAAGTAAGAAAGAAGAAAGAAAGAAGTAAGAAAGAAGAAAGAAAGAAGTAAGAAAGAAGAAAGAAAGTAGTAAGAAAGAAGTAAGAAAGAAGTAAGAAAGAAAGAAGTAAGAAAGAAAGAAGAAAGAAGTAAGAAAGAAGTAAGAAAGAAGAAAGAAAGAAGTAAGAAAGAAGAAAGAAAGAAGTAAGAAAGAAGTAAGAAAGAAGTAAGAAAGAAGTAAGAAAGAAAGAAGAAAGAAGTAAGAAAGAAGTAAGAAAGAAGTAAGAAAGAAGTACGAAAGAAGTGCGAAAGAAGAAAGAAAGAAGTAAGAAAGAAGTAAGAAGAAAGAATTAAGAAAGAAGTAGGAAAGAAGTAAGAAAGAAGTAAGAAGGAATGAAGAAAGAAGTAAGAAAGAAGTAAGAAAGAAGTAAGAAAGAAGAAAGAAAGAAGAAAGAAAGAAGTAAGAAAGAAGAAAGAAGTAAGAAAGAAGTAAGAAAGAAGAAAGAAAGAAGAAAGAAAGAAGAAAGAAAGAAGAAAGAAAGAAGAAAGAAAGAAGTAAGAAAGAAGTAAGATAAAAAGTAAGAAAGAAGTAAGAAAGAAGTAAGAAAGAAGTAAGAAAGAAGTAAGAAAGAAAGAAGAAAGAAGTAAGAAAGAAGTAAGAAAGAAGTATGAAAGAAGTAAGAAAGAAGAAAGAAAGAAGTAATAAAGAAGTAAGAAAGAAGTAAGAAAGAAGTAAGAAAGAAAGAAGAAAGAAGTAAGAAAGAAGTAAGAATGAAGTAAGAGAGAAGTAAGAAGTAATGAAGAAAGTAGTAAGAAAGAAGTAAGAAAGAAGTAAGAAAGAAGTAAGAAAGAAGTAAGAAAGAAGTAAGAAAAAGTAATAAAGAAGTAAGAAAGAAGTAAGAAATAAGTAAGAAAGAAGAAAAAAGAAGTTAGAAAGTAGTAAGAAAGAAGTAAGAAAGAAGTAAGAAAGAAAGAAGAAAGAAGTAAGAAAGAAGTAAGAAAGAAGTATGAAATAAGTAAGAAAGAAGAAAGAAAGAAGGAAGAAAGAAGTAAGAAAGAAATAAGAAAGAAAGAAGAAAGAAGAAAGAAAGAAGTAGGAAAGAAGTAAGAAAGAAGTAATAAAGAATTAAGAAGGAATGAAGAAAGAAGTAAGAAAGAAGAAAGAACGAAGTAAGAAAGAAGTAAGAAAGAAGTAAGAAAGAAAGAAGAAAGAAGAAAGAAAGAATTAAGAAAGAAGTAAGAAAGAAAAAAGAAACAAGTAAGAAAGAAGTAAGAAAGAAAGAAGAAAGAAGTAAGAAAGAAGTAAGAAAGAAGTAAGAAAGAAGAAAGATAGAAGTAAGAAAGAAGAAAGAAAGAAGTAAGAAAGAAGTAAGAAAGAAGTAAGAAAGAAGTAAGAAAGAAGTACGAAAGAAGTAAGAAAGAAATAAGAAAGAAACAAGTAAGAAAGAAGTAAGAAAGAAAGAAAGAAGTAAGAAAGAAGTAAGAAAGAAGTAAGAAAGAAAGAAGAAGTAAAAAAGAAGTAAGAAAGAAGTAAGAAAGAAGTGAGAAAGAAGAAAGAAAGAAGTAAGAAAGAAGAAAGAAAGAAGTAAGAAAGAAGTAAGAAAGAAGTAAGAAAGAAGTAAGAAAGAAAGAAGAAATAAGTAAGAAAGAAGTAAGAAAGAAGTAAGAAAGAAGAAAAAAGAAGTTAAAAAGAAGTAAGAAAGAAGTAAGAAAGAAGTAAGAAAGAAGTAAGAAAGAAGAAAGAAAGAAGTATGAAAGAAGTAAGAAAGAAGAAAGAAAGAAGTAAGAAAGAAGTAAGAAAGAAGTAAGAAGGAATGAAGAAAGGAGTAAGAAAGAAGAAAGAAAGAAGTAAGAAAGAAGTAAGAAAGAAGTAATAAAGAAGTAAGAAAGAAGTAAGAAAGAAGTAAGAAAGAAAGAAGAAAGAAGTAAGAAAGAAGTAAGAAAGAAGTACGAAAGAAGTAAGAAAGAATTAAGAAAGAAAGAAGTAAGAAAGAAAGAAGAAAGAAGTAAGAAAGAAGTAAGAAAGAAGTATGAAAGAAGTAAGAAAGAAAGAAGAAAGAAGTAAGAAAGACGTAAGAAAGAAGTATGAAAGAAGTAAGAAAGACGAAAGAAAGAATTAAGAAATAAGTAAGAATTAAGAAAGAAGTAAGAAAGAAGTAAGAAAGAAAGAAGAAAGAAGTAAGAAAGAAGTAAGAAAGAAGTAAGAAAGGAGTAAGAAAGAAGTAAGAAGGAATGAAGAAAGAAGTAAGAAAGAAGAAAGAAAGAAGTAAGAAAGAAGTAAGAAAGAAAGAAGTAAGAAAGAATTAAGAAAAAATTAAGAAAGTAGAAAAAAGAAGTAAGAATGAAGTAAGAAAGAAGTAAGAAAGAAGAAAGAAAGAAGAAAGAAAGAAAGAAGAAAGAAGTAAGAAAGAAGTAAGAGAGAAGTAAGAAAGAAGTAAGAAAGAAGTAAGAAAGAAGTAAGAAAGAAGTAAGAAGGAATGAAGAAAGAAGTAAGAAAGAAGAAAGAAAGAAGTAAGAAAGAAGTAAGAATGAAGTAAGAAAGAAGTAAGAAGGAATGAAGAAAGAAGTAAGAAAGAAATAAGAAAGAAGTAAGAAAGAAGTAAGAAAGAAGTAATAAAGAAAGAAGAAAGAAGTAAGAAACAAGTAAGAAAGAAGTAAGAAAGAAGTAAGAAAGAAGTAAGAAAGAAGTAAAAAAGAAGTAAGAAAGAAAGAAGAAAAAAGTAAGAAAGAAGTAAGAAAGAAGTATGAAAGAAGTAAAGAAGTAAGAAAGAAGTAAGAAAGAAGTAAGAAAGAAGTAAGAAAGAAGTAAGAAAGAAGTAAGAAAGAAGTAAGAAAGAAAGAAGTAAGAAAGAAGTAAGAAAGAAGTAAGAAAGAAGTACGAAAGAAGTAAGAAAGAAGTAAGAAAGAAGTAAGAAAG
Source organism: Columba livia (assembly GCF_036013475.1). Taxonomy (NCBI): domain Eukaryota; kingdom Metazoa; phylum Chordata; class Aves; order Columbiformes; family Columbidae; genus Columba; species Columba livia. Next base: position 13,461 of record NW_027043273.1, read on the forward strand.
AAGTTAAAAAGAAGTAAGATAAAAAGTAAGAAAGAAGTAAGAAAGGAATAAGAAATAAGAAAGAAGTAAGAAAGAAGTAAGAAAGAAGTACGAAAGAAGTAAGAAAGAAGTAAAAAAGAAAGAAGTAAGAAAGAAGTAAGAAAGAAGTAAGAAAGAAGTACGAAAGAAGTAAGAAAGAAGTAAGAAAGAAGTAAGAAAGAAGTTAAAAAGAAGTAAGATAAAAAGTAAGAAAGAAGTAAGAAAGGAATAAGAAATAAGAAAGAAGTAAGAAAGAAGTAAGAAAGAAGTACGAAAGAAGTAAGAAAGAAGTAAGAAAGAAGTAAGAAAGAAGTTAAAAAGAAGTAAGATAAAAAGTAAGAAAGAAGTAAGAAAGGAATAAGAAATAAGAATGAAGTAAGAAAGAATTAAGAAAGAAGTAAGAAAGAAAGAAGTAAGAAAGAAGAAAGAAACAAGTAAGAAAGAAGAAAGAAAGAAGTACGAAAGAAGTAAGAAAGAAGTAAAAAAGAAAGAAGTAAGAAAGAAGTAAGAAAGAAGTAAGAAAGAAGTAAGAAAGAAGTAAGAAAGAAGTAAGAAAGAAGAAAGAAGTAAGAAAGAAAGAAGAAAGAAGTAAGAAAGAAGTAAGAAAGAAGTATGAAAGAAGTAAGAAAGAAGAAAGAAAGAAGTAAGAAAGAAGTAAGAAAGAAGTAAGAAAGAAGTAAGAAAGAAGTAAGAAAGAAAGAAGAAAGAAGTAAGAAAGAAGTAAGAAAGAAGTAAGAAAGAAGTAAGAAAGAAGTAAGAAATAAGTAAGAAAGAAGAAAAAAGAAAGAAGAAAGAAGTAAGAAAGAAGTATGAAAGAAGTAAGAAAGAAGAAAGAAAGAAGTAAGAAAGAAGTAAGAAAGAAGTAAGAAAGAAGTAAGAAAGAAAGAAGAAAGAAGAAAGAAAGAAGTAAGAAAGAAGTAAGAGAGAAGTAAGAAGTAATGAAGAAAGTAGTAAGAAAGAAGTAAGAAAGAAGTAAGAAAGAAGTAAGAAACAAGTAAGAAAGAAGTAAGAAAGAAAGAAGAAAGAAGTAAGAAAGAAGTAAGAAAGAAGTAAGAAATAAGTAAGAAAGAAGAAAAAAGAAGTTAGAAAGAAGTAAGAAAGAAGTAAGAAAGAAGTAAGAAAGAAAGAAGAAAGAAATAAGAAAGAAGTAAGAAAGAAGTATGAAAGAAGTAAGAAAGAAGAAAGAAAGAAGTAAGAAAGAAGTAAGAAAGAAATAAGAAAGAAAGAAGAAAGAAGAAAGAAAGAAGTAGGAAAGAAGTAAGAAAGAAGTAAGAAAGAAGTAATAAAGAATTAAGAAGGAATGAAGAAAGAAGTAAGAAAGAAGAAAGAACGAAGTAAGAAAGAAGTAAGAAAGAAGTAAGAAAGAAGTAAGAAAGAAAGAAGAAAGAAGTAAGAAAGAAGTAAGAAAGAAGTATGAAAGAAGTAAGAAAGAAGAAAGAAAGAAGTAAGAAAGAAGTAAGAAAGAAGAAAGAAAGAAGTAATAAAGAAGAAAGAAAGTAGTAAGAAAGAAGTAAGAAAGAAGTAAGAAAGAAAGAAGTAAAAAAGAAAGAAGAAAGAAGTAAGAAAGAAGTAAGAAAGAAGAAAGAAAGAAGTAAGAAAGAAGAAAGAAAGAAGTAAGAAAGAAGTAAGAAAGAAGTAAGAAAGAAGTAAGAAAGAAAGAAGAAAGAAGTAAGAAAGAAGTAAGAAAGAAGTAAGAAAGAAGTACGAAAGAAGTGCGAAAGAAGAAAGAAAGAAGTAAGAAAGAAGTAAGAAAGAAGTAAGAAAGAAGTAAGAAAGAAGTAAGATAGAAGTAAGAAAGAAGTAAGAAAGAAGAAAAAAAGAAGTTAGAAAGAAGTAAGAAAGAAGAAAGAAGAAAGAAAGAAGTAAGAAAGAAGAAAGAAAGAAGAAAGAAGTAAGAAAGAAGTAAGAAAGAAGAAAGAAGTAAGAAAGAATTAAGAAAGAAAGAAGAAAGAAGTAAGAAAGAAGTAAGAAAGAAGTAAGAAAGAAGAAAAAAGTAGTTAGAAAGAAGTAAGAAAGAAGTAAGAAAGAAGTAAGAAAGAAGTAAAAAAGAAGAAAGAAAGAAGTAAGAAAGAAGAAAGAAGAAAGAATTAAGAAAGAAGTAGGAAAGAAGTAAGAAAGAAGTAAGAAGGAATGAAGAAAGAAGTAAGAAAGAAGTAAGAAAGAAGTAAGAAAGAAGAAAGAAAGAAGTAAGAAAGAAGTAAGAAAGAAAGAAGAAAGAAGTAAGAAAGAAGTAAGAAAGAAGAAAGAAAGAAGAAAGAAAGAAGAAAGAAAGAAGTAAGAAAGAAGTAAGAAAGAAGTAAGATAAAAAGTAAGAAAGAAGTAAGAAAGAAGTAAGAAAGAAGTAAGAGAGAAGTAAGAAAGAAAGAAGAAAGAAGTAAGAAAGAAGTAAGAAAGAAGTAAGAGAGAAGTAAGAAACAAGTAAGAAAGAAGTAAGAAAGAAGTAAGAAAGAAAGAAGAAAGAAGTAAGAAAGAAGTAAGAAAGGAGTAAGAAAGAAGTAAGAAAGAAAGAAGAAAGAAGTAAGAAAGAAGTAAGAAAGAAGTAAGAAAGAAGTAAGAGAGAAGTAAGAAACAAGTAAGAAAGAAGTAAGAAAGAAGTAAGAAAGAAAGAAGAAAGAAGTAAGAAAGAAGTAAGAAAGAAGTAAGAAAGAAGAAAGAAAAAGTAAGAAAGAAGAAAGAAAGAAGTAAGAAAGAAGTAAGAAAGAAGTAAGAAAGAAGTAAGAAAGAAAGAAGAAAGAAGTAAGAAAGAAGTAAGAAAGAAGTAAGAAAGAAGTAAGAAAGAAGTAAGAAAGAAGTATGAAAGAAGTAAGAAAGAAGAAAGAAAGAAGTATGAAAGAAGTAAGAAAGAAGTAAGAAAGAAGTAAGAAAGAAAGAAGAAAGAAGTAAGAAACAAATAAGAAAGAAGTAAGAAAGAAGTAAGAAAGAAGTAAGAAAGAAGTAAGAAAGAAAGAAGAAAAAAGTAAGAAAGAAGTAAGAAAGAAGTATGAAAGAAGTAAAGAAGTAAGAAAGAAGTAAGAAAGAAGTAAGAAAGAAGTAAGAAAGAAGTACGAAAGAAGTAAGAAAGAAGTAAGAAAGAAAGAAGTAAGAAAGAAGTAAGAAAGAAGTAAGAAAGAAGTACGAAAGAAGTAAGAAAGAAGTAAGAAAGAAGTAAGAAAGAAGTTAAAAAGAAGTAAGATAAAAAGTAAGAAAGAAGTAAGAAAGGAATAAGAAATAAGAAAGAAGTAAGAAAGAAGTAATAAAGAAGTAAGAAAGAAGTAAGAAAGAAGTAAGAAAGAACTTAAAAAGAAGTAAGATAAAAAGTAAGAAAGAAGTAAGAAAGGAATAAGAAATAAGAAAGAAGTGAGAAAGAAGTAAGAAAGAAGTAAGAAAGAAAGAAGTAAGAAAGAAGAAAGAAACAAGTAAGAAAGAAGAAAGAAAGAAGTAAGAAAGAAGTAAGAAAGAAGTAAGAAAAAAGTAAGAAAGAAGTACGAAAGAAGTAAGAAAGAAGTAAGAAAGAAGTAAGAAAGAAGAAAGAAGTAAGAAAGAAAGAAGAAAGAAGTAAGAAAGAAGTAAGAAAGAAGTATGAAAGAAGTAAGAAAGAAGAAAAAAAGAAGTTAGAAAGAAGTAAGAAAGAAGAAAGAAGAAAGAAAGAAGTAAGAAAGAAGAAAGAAAGAAGAAAGAAGTAAGAAAGAAGTAAGAAAGAAGAAAGAAGTAAGAAAGAATTAAGAAAGAAAGATTAAAGAAGTAAGAAAGAAGTAAGAAAGAAGTAAGAAAGAAGAAAAAAGTAGTTAGAAAGAAGTAAGAAAGAAGTAAGAAAGAAGTAAGAAAGAAGTAAGAAAGAAGTAAAAAAGAAGAAAGAAAGAAGTAAGAAAGAAGAAAGAAGAAAGAATTAAGAAAGAAGTAGGAAAGAAGTAAGAAAGAAGTAAGAAGGAATGAAGAAAGAAGTAAGAAAGAAGTAAGAAAGAAGTAAGAAAGAAGAAAGAAAGAAGTAAGAAAGAAGTAAGAAAGAAAGAAGAAAGAAGTAAGAAAGAAGTAAGAAAGAAGAAAGAAAGAAGAATGAAAGAAGAAAGAAAGAAGTAAGAAAGAAGTAAGAAAGAAGTAAGCAAGAAGTAAGATAAAAAGTAAGAAAGAAGTAAGAAAGAAGTAAGAAAGAAGTAAGAAAGAAGTAAGAAAGAAAGAAGAAAGAAGTAAGAAAGAAGTAAGAAAGAAGTATGAAAGAAGTAAGAAAGAAGAAAGATAGAAGTAAGAAAGAAGTAAGAAAGAAGTAAGAAAGAAGTAAGAAAGAAAGAAGAAAGAAGTAAGAAAGAAGTAAGAAAGAAGTAAGAAAGAAGTAAGAGAGAAGTAAGAAGTAATGAAGAAAGTAGTAAGAAAGAAGTAAGAAAGAAGTAAGAAAGAAGTAAGAAAGAAGTAAGAAAGAAGTAAGAAAGAAGAAAGAAAGAAGTAAGAAAGAAGTAAGAAAGAAGTAAGAAAGAAGTAAGAAAGAAGAAAGAAAGAAGTAAGAAAGAAGTAAGAAAGAAGTAAGAAAGAAGTAAGAAAGAAAGAAGAAAGAAGTAAGAAAGAAGTAAGAAAGAAGTAAGAAAGAAGTAAGAAAGAAGTAAGAAAGAAAGAAGAAAGAAGTAAGAAAGAAGTAAGAAAGAAGTAAGAAAGAAGAAAGAAAGAAGTAAGAAAGAAGAAAGAAAGAAGTTAGAAAGAAGTAAGAAAGAAGTAAGAAAGAAAGAAGAAAGAAGTAAGAAAGAAGTAAGAAAGAAGTAATAAAGAAAGAAGAAAGAAGTAAGAAACAAATAAGAAAGAAGTAAGAAAGAAGTAAGAAAGAAGTAAGAAAGAAGTAAGAAAGAAGTAAGAAAGAAAGAAGAAAAAAGTAAGAAAGAAGTAAGAAAGAAGTATGAAAGAAGTAAAGAAGTAAGAAAGAAGTAAGAAAGAAGTAAGAAAGAAGTAAGAAAGAAGTACGAAAGAAGTAAGAAAGAAGTAAGAAAGAAAGAAGTAAGAAAGAAGTAAGAAAGAAGTAAGAAAGAAGTACGAAAGAAGTAAGAAAGAAGTAAGAAAGAAGTAAGAAAGAAGTTAAAAAGAAGTAAGATAAAAAGTAAGAAAGAAGTAAGAAAGGAATAAGAAATAAGAAAGAAGTAAGAAAGAAGTAAGAAAGAAGTAAGAAAGAAGTAAGAAAGAAGTAAGAAAGAAGTTAAAAAGAAGTAAGATAAAAAGTAAGAAAGAAGTAAGAAAGGAATAAGAAATAAGAAAGAAGTAAGAAAGAAGTAAGAAAGAAGTAAGAAAGAAAGAAGTAAGAAAGAAGAAAGAAACAAGTAAGAAAGAAGAAAGAAAGAAGTAAGAAAGAAGTAAGAAAGAAGTAAGAAAAAAGTAAGAAAGAAGTACGAAAGAAGTAAGAAAGAAGTAAAAAAGAAAGAAGTAAGAAAGAAGTAAGAAAGAAGTAAGAAAGAAGTAAGAAAGAAGTAAGAAAGAAGTAAGAAAGAAGTAAGAAAGAAGAAAGAAGTAAGAAAGAAAGAAGAAAGAAGTAAGAAAGAAGTAAGAAAGAAGTATGAAAGAAGTAAGAAAGAAGAAAAAAAGAAGTTAGAAAGAAGTAAGAAAGAAGAAAGAAGAAAGAAAGAAGTAAGAAAGAAGAAAGAAAGAAGAAAGAAGTAAGAAAGAAGTAAGAAAGAAGAAAGAAGTAAGAAAGAATTAAGAAAGAAAGAAGAAGGAAGTAAGAAAGAAGTAAGAAAGAAGTAAGAAAGAAGAAAAAAGTAGTTAGAAAGAAGTAAGAAAGAAGTAAGAAAGAAGTACGAAAGAAGTAAGAAAGAATTAAGAAAGAAAGAAGTAAGAAAGAAAGAAGAAAGAAGTAAGAAAGAAGTAAGAAAGAAGTATGAAAGAAGTAAGAAAGAAAGAAGAAAGAAGTAAGAAAGACGTAAGAAATAAGTATGAAAGAAGTAAGAAAGACGAAAGAAAGAAGTAAGAAATAAGTAAGAAAGAATTAAGAAAGAGGTAAGAAAGAAGTAAGAAAGGAGTAAGAAAGAAGTAAGAAGGAATGAAGAAAGAAGTAAGAAAGAAGAAAGAAAGAAGTAAGAAAGAAGTAAGAAAGAAAGAAGTAAGAAAGAAGTAAGAAAGAAAGAAGAAAGAAGAAAGAAGTAAGAAAGAAGAAAGAAAGAAGAAAGAAAGAAGAAAGAAAGAAGTATGAAAGAAGTAAGAAAGAAGAAAGAAAGAAGTAAGAAAGAAGTAAGAAAGAAGTAAGAAAGAAGTAAGAAAGAAAGAAGAAAGAAGAAAGAAAGAAGTAAGAAAGAAGTAAGAAAGAAGTAAGAAAGAAGTAAGAAGGAATGAAGAAAGTAGTAAGACATAAGTAAGAAAGAAGTAAGAAAGAAGTAAGAAAGAAAGAAGAAAGAAGTAAGAAAGAAGTAAGAAAGAAGAAAGAAAGAAGTAAGAAAGAAGAAAGAAAGAAGTAAGAAAGAAGAAAGAAAGAAGTAAGATAGAAGTAAGGAAGAAGTAAGAAAGAAGTAAGAAAGAAAGAAGAAAGAAGTAAGAAAGAAGTAAGAAAGAAGTAAGAAGGAAAGAAGAAAGAAGTAAGAAAAAAGTAAGAAAGAAGAAAGAAGTAAGAAAGAAGAAAGAAAGAAGTAAGAAAGAAGAAAGAAAGTAGTAAGAAAGAAGTAAGAAAGAAGTAAGAAAGAAAGAAGTAAGAAAGAAAGAAGAAAGAAGTAAGAAAGAAGTAAGAAAGAAGAAAGAAAGAAGTAAGAAAGAAGAAAGAAAGAAGTAAGAAAGAAGTAAGAAAGAAGTAAGAAAGAAAGAAGAAAGAAGTAAGAAAGAAGTAAGAAAGAAGTAAGAAAGAAGTACGAAAGAAGTGCGAAAGAAGAAAGAAAGAAGTAAGAAAGAAGTAAGAAAGAAGTAAGAAAGAAGTAAGATAGAAGTAAGAAAGAAGTAAGAAAGAAGAAAAAAAGAAGTTAGAAAGAAGTAAGAAAGAAGAAAGAAGAAAGAAAGAAGTAAGAAAGAAGAAAGAAAGAAGAAAGAAGTAAGAAAGAAGTAAGAAAGAAGAAAGAAGTAAGAAAGAATTAAGAAAGAAAGAAGAAAGAAGTAAGAAAGAAGTAAGAAAGAAGTAAGAAAGAAGAAAAAAGTAGTTAGAAAGAAGTAAGAAAGAAGTAAGAAAGAAGTAAGAAAGAAGTAAAAAAGAAGAAAGAAAGAAGTAAGAAAGAAGTAAAAAAGAAGAAAGAAAGAAGTAAGAAAGAAGAAAGAAGAAAGAATTAAGAAAGAAGTAGGAAAGAAGTAAGAAAGAAGTAAGAAGGAATGAAGAAAGAAGTAAGAAAGAAGTAAGAAAGAAGTAAGAAAGAAGAAAGAAAGAAGTAAGAAAGAAGTAAGAAGTAAGAAAGAAGTAAGAAAGAAGAAAAAAAGAAGTTAGAAAGAAGTAAGAAAGAAGAAAGAAGAAAGAAAGAAGTAGGAAAGAAGTAAGAAAGAAGTAAGAAAGAAGTAATAAAGAATTAAGAAGGAATGAAGAAAGAAGTAAGAAAGAAGAAAGAACGAAGTAAGAAAGAAGTAAGAAAGAAGTAAGAAAGAAGTAAGAAAGAAAGAAGAAAGAAGAAAGAAAGAAGTAAGAACGAAGAAAGAAAGAAGTAAGAAAGAAGTAAGAACGAAGAAAGAAAAAGTAAGAAAGAAGTAAGAAAGAAGTAAGAAAGAAGTAAGAAAGAAAGAAGAAAGTAGTAAGAAAGAAGTAAGAAAGAAGTAAGAAAGTAGAAAAAAGAAGTAAGAAAGAAATAAGAAAGAAAGAAGTAAGAAAGAAGTAACAAAGAAAGAAGAAAGAAGTAAGAAAGAAGTAAGAAAGAAGAAAGAAAGAAGAAAGAAGAAAGAAAGAAGTAAGAAAGAAGTAAGAAAGAAGTAAGAAAGAAGTAAGAAAGAAAGAAGAAAGAAGTAAGAAAGAAGTAAGAAAGAAGTAAGAAAGAAGTACGATAGAAGTACGAAAGAAGTAAGAAAGAAAGAAGTAAGAAAGAAGTAAGAAAGAAGCAAGATAGAAGTAAGAAAGAAGTAAGAAAGAAGAAAAAAAGAAGTTAGAAGTAAGAAAGAAGAAAGAAGAAAGAAAGAAGTAAGAAAGAAGAAAGAAAGAAGAAAGAAGTAAGAAAGAAGTAAGAAAGAAGAAAGAAGTAAGAAAGAATTAAGAAAAAAGTAAGAAAGTAGAAAAAAGAAGTAAGAATGAAGTAAGAAAGAAGTAAGAAAGAAGAAAGAAAGAAGAAAGAAAGAAAGAAGAAAGAAGTAAGAAAGAAGTAAGAGAGAAGTAAGAAAGAAGTAAGAAAGAAGTAAGAAAGAAGTAAGAAAGAAGTAAGAAGGAATGAAGAAAGAAGTAAGAAAGAAGAAAGAACGAAGTAAGAAAGAAGTAAGAAAGAAGTAAGAAAGAAGTAAGAAGGAATGAAGAAAGAAGTGAGAAAGAAGTAAGAAAGAAGTAAGAAAGAAGTAAGAAAGAAGTAATAAAGAAAGAAGAAAGAAGTAAGAAACAAGTAAGAAAGAAGTAAGAAAGAAGTAAGAAAGAAGTAAGAAAGAAGTAAGAAAGAAAGAAGAAAAAATTAAGAAAGAAGTAAGAAAGAAGTAAGAAAGAAGTAAAGAAGTAAGAAAGAAGTAAGAAAGAAGTAAGAAAGAAGTAAGAAAGAAGTACGAAAGAAGTAAGAAAGAAGTAAGAAAGAAAGAAGTAAGAAAGAAGTAAGAAAGAAGTAAGAAAGAAGTACGAAAGAAGTAAGAAAGAAGTAAGAAAGAAGTAAGAAAGAAGTTAAAAAGAAGTAAGATAAAAAGTAAGAAAGAAGTAAGAAAGGAATAAGAAATAAGAAAGAAGTAAGAAAGAAGTAAGAAAGAAGTAAGAAAGAAGTAAGAAAGAAGTAAGAAAGAAGTTAAAAAGAAGTTAAAAAGAAGTAAGATAAAAAGTAAGAAAGAAGTAAGAAAGGAATAAGAAATAAGAATGAAGTAAGAAAGAAGTAAGAAAGAAGTAAGAAAGAAAGAAGTAAGAAAGAAGAAAGAAACAAGTAAGAAAGAAGAAAGAAAAAAGTACGAAAGAAGTAAGAAAGAAGTAAAAAAGAAAGAAGTAAGAAAGAAGTAAGAAAGAAGTAAGAAAGAAGTAAGAAAGAAGTAAGAAAGAAGTAAGAAAGAAGAAAGAAGTAAGAAAGAAAGAAGAAAGAAGTAAGAAAGAAGTAAGAAAGAAGTATGAAAGAAGTAAGAAAGAAGAAAGAAAGAAGTCAGAAAGAAGTAAGAAAGAAGTAAGAAAGAAGTAAGAAAGAAGTAAGAAAGAAGTAAGAAAGAAGTAAGAAAGAAGTAAGAAAGAAGTAAGAAAGAAGAAAGAAAGAAGTAAGAAAGAAGTAAGAAAGAAGTAAGAAAGAAGTAAGAAAGAAGTAAGAAAGAAGTAAGAAAGAAGTAAGAAATAAGTAAGAAAGAAGAAAAAAGAAAGAAGAAAGAAGTAAGAAAGAAGTAAGAAAGAAGTAAGAAAGAAGTAAGAAAGAAAGAAGAAAGAAGAAAGAAAGAAGTAAGAAAGAAGTAAGAGAGAAGTAAGAAGTAATGAAGAAAGTAGTAAGAAAGAAGTAAGAAAGAAGTAAGAAAGAAGTAAGAAACAAGTAAGAAAGAAGTAAGAAAGAAAGAAGAAAGAAGTAAGAAAGAAGTAAGAAAGAAGTAAGAAATAAGTAAGAAAGAAGAAAAAAGAAGTTAGAAAGAAGTAAGAAAGAAGTAAGAAAGAAGTAAGAAGGAATGAAGAAAGTAGTAAGAAAGAAGTAAGAAAGAAGTATGAAAGAAGTAAGAAAGAAGAAAGAAAGAAGTAAGAAAGAAGAAAGAAAGAAGTAACAAAGAAGTAAGAAAGAAGTAAGAAAGAAGTAAGAAAGAAGTACGAAAGAAGTAAGAAAGAAATAAGAAAGAAGTAATAAAGAATTAAGAAGGAATGAAGAAAGAAGTAAGAAAGAAGAAAGAACGAAGTAAGAAAGAAGTAAGAAAGAAGTAAGAAAGAAGTAAGAAAGAAAGAAGAAAGAAGTAAGAAAGAAGTAAGAAAGAAGTATGAAAGAAGTAAGAAAGAAGAAAGAAAGAAGTAAGAAAGAAGTAAGAAAGAAGAAAGAAAGAAGTAAGAAAGAAGTAAGAAAGAAGTAAGAAGGAATGAAGAAAGTAGTAAGAAAGAAGTAAGAAAGAAGTAAGAAAGAAGTAAGAAAGAAAGAAGAAAGAAGTAAGAAAGAAGTAAGAAAGAAGTAACAAAGAAGTAAGAAAGAAGAAAGATAGAAGTAAGAAAGAAGAAAGAAAGAAGTAACAAAGAAGTAAGAAAGAAGTAAGAAAGAAGTAAGAAAGAAGTACGAAAGAAGTAAGAAAGAAATAAGAAAGAAAGAAGTAAGAAAGAAGTAAGAAAGAAAGAAGAAAGAAGTAAGAAAGAAGTAAGAAAGAAGTAAGAAAGAAGTAAGAAAGAAGTAAGAAAGAAGTAAGAAAGAAGAAAGAAAGAAGTAAGAACGAAGAAAGAAAGAAGTAAGAAAGAAGTAAGAAAGAAGTAAGAAAGAAGTAAGAAAGAAAGTAGAAAGAAGTAAGAAAGAAGTAAGAAAGAAGTAAGAAAGAAGAAAAAAGAAGTAAGAAAGAAATAAGAAAGAAAGAAGTAAGAAAGAATTAAGAAAGAAAGAAGAAAGAAGTAAGAAACAAGTAACAAAGAAGTAAGAAAGAAAGAAGAAAGAAGAAAGAAAGAAGTAAGAAAGAGGTAAGAAAGAAGTAAGAAAGAAGTAAGAAGGAATGAAGAAAGTAGTAAGAAAGAAGTAAGAAAGAAGTATGAAAGAAGAAAGAAAGAAAGAAGAAAGAAGTAAGAAAGAAGTAAGAAAGAAGTAAGAAAGAAGTAAGAAAGAAGAAAGATAGAAGTAAGAAAGAAGAAAGAAAGAAGTAAGAAAGAAGTAAGAAAGAAGAAAGAAGTAAGAAAGAAGTACGAAAGAAAGAAGAAAGAAGTAAGAAAGAAGTAAGAAAGAAGTAAGAAAGAAGTAAGAAAGAAGTATGAAAGAAGTAAGAAAGAAGAAAGAAAGAAGTAAGAAAGAAGTAAGAAAGAAGAAAGAAAGAAGTAAGAAAGAAGTAAGAAAGAAGTAAGAAAGAAGTAAGAAAGAAGTAAGAAGGAATGAAGAAAGTAGTAAGAAAGAAGTAAGAAAGAAGTAAGAAAGAAAGAAGAAAGAAGTAAGAAAGAAGTAAGAAAGAAGTAAGAAAGAAGTAAGAAAGAAGAAACATAGAAGTAAGAAAGAAGAAAGAGAGAAGTAAGAAAGAAGTAAGAAAGAAGTAAGAAAGAAGTACGAAAGAAGTAAGAAAGAAATAAGAAAGAAAGAAGTAAGAAAGAAGTAAGAAAGAAAGAAGAAAGAAGTAAGAAAGAAGTAAGAAAGAAGTAAGAAAGAAGTAAGAAAGAAGTAAGAAAGAAGTAAGAAAGAAGAAAGAAAGAAGTAAGAAAGAAGAAAGAAAGAAGTAAGAAAGAAGTAAGAAAGAAGTAAGAAAGAAAGAAGAAAGAAGTAAGAAAGAAGTGGGAAAGAAGTAAGAAAGAAGTAAGAAAGAAGAAAAAAGAAGTAAGAAAGAAATAAGAAAGAAAGAAGAAAGAAGAAAGAAGTAAGAAAGAAAGAAGAAAGAAGTAAGAAAGAAGTAAGAAAGAAGTAAGAAAGAAGTAAGAAAGAAGTAAGAAACAAGTAAGAAAGAAGTAAGAAAGAAAGAAGAAAGAAGAAGGAAAGAAGTAAGAAAGAAGTAAGAAAGAAGTAAGAAAGAAGTAAGAAGGAATGAAGAAAGTAGTAAGAAAGAAGTAAGAAAGAAGTAAGAAAGAAGTAAGAAAGAAAGAAGAAAGAAGTAAGAAAGAAGTAAGAAAGAAGTAAGAAAGAAGCAAGAAAGAAGAAAGATAGAAGTAAGAATGAAGAAAGAAAGAAGTAAGAAAGAAGTAAGAAAGAAGTAAGAAAGAAGTAAGAAAGAAGTACGAAAGAAGTAAGAAAGAAATAAGAAAGAAAGAAGTAAGAAAGAAGTAAGAAAGAAAGAAGAAAGAAGTAAGAAAGAAGTAAGAAAGAAGTAAGAAAGAAGTAAGAAAGAAGTAAGAAAGAAGTAAGAAAGAAGTAAGAAAGAAGAAAGAAAGAAGTAAGAAAGAAGAAAGAAAGAAGTAAGAAAGAAGTAAGAAAGAAGTAAGAAAGAAGTAAGAAAGAAAGAAGAAAGAAGTAAGAAAGAAGTAAGAAAGAAGTAAGAAAGAAGTAAGAAAGAAGAAAGAAAGAAGTAAGAAAGAAGAAAGAAAGAAGTAAGAAAGAAGTAAGAAAGAAGTAAGAAAGAAGTAAGAAAGAAAGAAGAAAGAAGTAAGAAAGAAGTAAGAAAGAAGTACGAAAGAAGTAAGAAAGAATTAAGAAAGAAAGAAGTAAGAAAGAAGTATGAAAGAAGTAAGAAAGACGAAAGAAAGAAGTAAGAAAGAAGTAAGAAAGAAGTAAGAAAGAAAGAAGAAAGAAGTAAGTAAGAAGTAAGAAAGAAGTAAGAAAGAAGTAAGAAGGAATGAAGAAAGAAGTAAGAAAGAAGAAAGTAAGAAGTAAGAAAGAAGAAAGAAAGAAAGAAATAAGAAAGAATTAAGAAAAAAGTAAGAAAGTAGAAAAAAAGAAGTAAGAATGAAGTAAGAAAGAAGTAAGAAAGAAGAAAGAAAGAAGAAAGAAAGAAAGAAGAAAGAAGTAAGAAAGAAGTAAGAGAGAAGTAAGAAAGAAGTAAGAAAGAAGTAAGAAAGAAGTAAGAAAGAAGTAAGAAGGAATGAAGAAAGAAGTAAGAAATAAGAAAGAAAGAAGTAAGAAAGAAGTAAGAAAGAAGTAAGAAAGAAGTAAGAAAGAAGTAAGAAGGAATGAAGAAAGAAGTAAGAAAGAAGTAAGAAAGAAGTAAGAAAGAAGTAAGAAAGAAGTAATAAAGAAAGAAGAAAGAAGTAAGAAAGAAGTAAGAAAGAAGTAAGAAATAAGTAAGAAAGAAGTAAGAAAGAAGTAAGAAAGAAAGAAGAAAAAAGTAAGAAAGAAGTAAGAAAGAAGTATGAAAGAAGTAAAGAAGTAAGAAAGAAGTAAGAAAGAAGTAAGAAAGAAGTAAGAAAGAAGTACGAAAGAAGTAAGAAAGAAGTAAGAAAGAAAGAAGTAAGAAAGAAGTAAGAAAGAAGTAAGAAAGAAGTACGAAAGAAGTAAGAAAGAAGTAAGAAAGAAGTTAAAAAGAAGTAAGATAAAAAGTAAGAAAGAAGTAAGAAAGGAATAAGAAATAAGAAAGAAGTAAGAAAGAAGTAAGAAAGAAGTAAGAAAGTAGTAAGAAAGAAGTTAAAAAGAAGTAAGATAAAAAGTAAGAAAGAAGTAAGAAAGGAATAAGAAATAAGAATGAAGTAAGAAAGAAGTAAGAAAGAAGTAAGAAAGAAAGAAGTAAGAAAGAAGAAAGAAACAAGTAAGAAAGAAGAAAGAAAGAAGTACGAAAGAAGTAAGAAAGAAGTAAAAAAGAAAGAAGTAAGAAAGAAGTAAGAAAGAAGTAAGAAAGAAGTAAGAAAGAAGTAAGAAAGAAGAAAGAAGTAAGAGAGAAAGAAGAAAGAAGTAAGAAAGAAGAAAGAAAGAAGTATGAAAGAAGTAAGAAAGAATAAAGAAAGAAGTAAGAAAGAAGTAAGAAAGAAGTAAGAAAGAAGTATGAAAGAAGTAAGAAAGAAAGGAGAAAGAAGTAAGAAAGAAGTAAGAAAGAAGTAAGAAAGAAGTAAGAAAGAAGAAAGAAAGAAGTAAGAAAGAAGTAAGAAAGAAGTAAGAAAGAAGTAAGAAAGAAGTAAGAAAGAAGTAAGAAAGAAGTAAGAAATAAGTAAGAAAGAAGAAAAAAGAAAGAAGAAAGAAGTAAGAAAGAAGTAAGAAAGAAGTATGAAAGAAGTAAGAAAGAAGAAAGAAAGAAGTAAGAAAGAAGTAAGAAAGAAGTAAGAAAGAAGTAAGAAAGAAAGAAGAAAGAAGAAAGAAAGAAGTAAGAAAGAAGTAAGAGAGAAGTAAGAAGTAATGAAGAAAGTAGTAAGAAAGAAGTAAGAAAGAAGTAAGAAAGAAGTAAGAAACAAGTAAGAAAGAAGTAAGAAAGAAAGAAGAAAGAAGTAAGAAAGAAGTAAGAAAGAAGTAAGAAATAAGTAAGAAAGAAGAAAAAAGAAGTTAGAAAGAAGTAAGAAAGAAGTAAGAAAGAAGTAAGAAAGAAAGAAGAAAGAAATAAGAAAGAAGTAAGAAAGAAGTATGAAAGAAGTAAGAAAGAAGAAAGAAAGAAGTAAGAAAGAAGTAAGAAAGAAGTAAGAAAGAAATAAGAAAGAAAGAAGAAAGAAGAAAGAAAGAAGTAGGAAAGAAGTAAGAAAGAAGTAAGAAAGAAGTAATAAAGAATTAAGAAGGAATGAAGAAAGAAGTAAGAAAGAAGAAAAAACGAAGTAAGAAAGAAGTAAGAAAGAAGTAAGAAAGAAGTAAGAAAGAAAGAAGAAAGAAGTAAGAAAGAAGTAAGAAAGAAGTATGAAAGAAGTAAGAAAGAAGAAAGAAAGAAGAAAGAAGTAAGAAAGAAGAAAGAAAGAAGTAAGAAAGAAGTAAGAAAGAAGTAAGAAAGAAGTAAGAAGGAATGAAGAAAGTAGTAAGAAAGAAGTAAGAAAGAAGTAAGAAAGAACTAAGAAAGAAAGAAGAAAGAAGTAAGAAAGAAGTAAGAAAGAAGTAAGAAAGAAGAAAGAAAGAAGTAACAAAGAAGTAAGAAAGAAGTAAGAAAGAAGTAAGAAAGAAGTACGAAAGAAGTAAGAAAGAAATAAGAAAGAAAGAAGTAAGAAAGAAGTAAGAAAGAAAGAAGAAAGAAGTAAGAAAGAAGTAAGAAAGAAGTAAGAAAGAAAGAAGAAAGTAGTAAGAAAGTAGTAAGAAAGAAGTAAGAAACAAGTAAGAAAGAAGTAAGAAACAAGTAAGAAAGAAGTAAGAAAGAAAGAAGAAAGAAGAAAGAAAGAGGTAAGAAAGAAGTAAGAAAGAAGTAAGAAAGAAGTAAGAAGGAATGAAGAAAGTAGTAAGAAAGAAGTAAGAAAGAAGTATGAAAGAAGTAAGAAAGAAAGAAGAAAGAAGTAAGAAAGAAGTAAGAAAGAAGTAAGAAAGAAGTAAGAAAGAAGAAAGATAGAAGTAAGAAAGAAGAAAGAAAGAAGTAAGAAAGAAGTAAGAAAGAAGAAAGAAGTAAGAAAGAAGTACGAAAGAAAGAAGAAAGAAGTAAGAAAGAAGTAAGAAAGAAGTAAGAAAGAAGAAAAAAGAAGTTAAAAAGAAGTAAGAAAGAAGTAAGAAAGAAGTAAGAAAGAAGTAAGGAAGAAGTAAGAAAGAAGAAAGAAAGAAGTATGAAAGAAGTAAGAAAGAAGAAAGAAAGAAGTAAGAAAGAAGTAAGAAAGAAGTAATAAAGAAGTAAGAAAGAAGTAAGAAAGAAGTAATAAAGAATTAAGAAGGAATGAAGAAAGAAGTAAGAAAGAAGAAAGAAAGAAGTAAGAAAGAAGTAAGAAAGAAGTATGAAAGAAGTAAGAAAGAAGAAAGAAAGAAGTAAGAAAGAAGTAAGAAAGAAGTAATAAAGAAGTAAGAAAGAAGTATGAAAGAAGTAAGAAAGTAGAAAGAAAGAAGTAAGAAAGAAGTAAGAAAGAAGAAAGAAAGAAGTAAGAAAGAAGTAAGAAAGAAGTAAGAAAGAAGTAAGAAAGAAGTAAGAAGGAATGAAGAAAGTAGTAAGAAAGAAGTAAGAAAGAAGTAAGAAAGAAAGAAGAAAGAAGTAAGAAAGAAGTAAGAAAGAAGTAAGAAAGAAGTAAGAAAGAAGAAACATAGAAGTAAGAAAGAAGAAAGAGAGAAGTAAGAAAGAAGTAAGAAAGAAGTAAGAAAGAAGTAAGAAAGAAGTACGAAAGAAGTAAGAAAGAAATAAGAAAGAAAGAAGTAAGAAAGAAGTAAGAAAGAAGAAAGATAGAAGTAAGAAAGAAGAAAGAAAGAAGTAAGAAAGAAGTAAGAAAGAAGTAAGAAAGAAGTAAGAAAGAAGTACGAAATAAGTAAGAAAGAAAGAAGTAAGAAAGAAGTAAGAAAGAAGTAAGAAAGAAAGAAGAAAGAAGTAAGAAAGAAGTAAGAAAGAAGTAAGAAAGAAGTAAGAAAGAAGAAAAAAGAAGTAAGAAAGAAATAAGAAAGAAAGAAGAAAGAAGTAAGAAAGAAAGAAGAAAGAAGTAAGAAAGAAGTAAGAAAGAAGTAAGAAAGAAGTAAGAAACAAGTAAGAAAGAAGTAAGAAAGAAAGAAGAAAGAAGAAGGAAAGAAGTAAGAAAGAAGTAAGAAAGAAGTAAGAAAGAAGTAAGAAAGAAAGAAGAAAGAAGTAAGAAAGAAGTAAGAAAGAAGTAAGAAAGAAGCAAGAAAGAAGAAAGATAGAAGTAAGAAAGAAGAAAGAAAGAAGTAAGAAAGAAGTAAGAAAGAAGTAAGAAAGAAGTAAGAAAGAAGTACGAAAGAAGTAAGAAAGAAATAAGAAAGAAAGAAGTAAGAAAGAAGTAAGAAAGAAAGAAGAAAGAAGTAAGAAAGAAGTAAGAAAGAAGTAAGAAAGAAGTAAGAAAGAAGTAAGAAAGAAGTAAGAAAGAAGTAAGAAAGAAGAAAGAAAGAAGTAAGAAAGAAGAAAGAAAGAAGTAAGAAAGAAGTAAGAAAGAAGTAAGAAAGAAGTAAGAAAGAAAGAAGAAAGAAGTAAGAAAGAAGTAAGAAAGAAGTACGAAAGAAGTAAGAAAGAATTAAGAAAGAAAGAAGTAAGAAAGAAGTATGAAAGAAGTAAGAAAGACGAAAGAAAGAAGTAAGAAAGAAGTAAGAAAGAAGTAAGAAAGAAGTAAGAAAGAAAGAAGAAAGAAGTAAGAAAGAAGTAAGAAAGAAGTAAGAAAGAAGTAAGAAGGAATGAAGAAAGAAGTAAGAAAGAAGAAAGAAAGAAGTAAGAAAGAAGTAAGAAAGAAAGAAGTAAGAAAGAATTAAGAAAGAAGTAAGAATGTAGAAAAAAGAAGTAAGAAAGAAGTAAGAAAGAATAAGAAAGAAGTAAGAAAGAAGCAAGAAAGAAGAAAGAAAGAAAGAAGAAAGAAGTAAGAAAGAAGTAAGAGAGAAGTAAGAAAGAAGTAAGAAAGAAGTAAGAAAGAAGTAAGAAAGAAGTAAGAAAGAAGTAAGAAAGAAGTAAGAAGGAATGAAGAAAGAAGTAAGAAAGAAGAAAGAAAGAAGTAAGAAAGAAGAAAGAAAGAAGTAAGAAAGAAGTAAGAAAGAAGTAAGAAAGAAGTAATAAAGGAACAAGAAAGAATTAAGAAAGAAGTAAGAAAGAAGAAAGAAAGAAGAAAGAAGTAAGAAAGAAGTAAGAAAGAAGTAAGAAAGAAAGAAGAACGAAGTAAGAAACAAGTAGGAAAGAGATAAGAAAGAAGTAAGAAAGAAGTAAGAAAGAAGTAAGAAAGAAGTAAGAAAGAAAGAAGAAAGAAGTAAGAAAGAAGTAAGAAAGAAGTAAGAAAGAAGTAAGAAAGAAGTAAGAAAGAAAGAAGAAAGAAGTAAGAAAGAAGTAAGAAAGAAGTATGAAAGAAGTAAGAAAGAAAGAAGAAAGAAGTAAGAAAGACGTAAGAAAGAAGTATGAAAGAAGTAAGAAAGACGAAAGAAAGAAGTAAGAAATAAGTAAGAAAGAAGTAAGAAAGAAGTAAGAAAGAAGTAAGAAAGAAAGAAGAAAGAAGTAAGAAAGAAGTAAGAAAGAAGTATGAAAGAAGTAAGAAAGAAGAAAGAAAGAAGTAAGAAAGAAGTAAGAAAGAAGTAAGAAAGAAGTATGAAAGAAGTAAGAAAGAAAGGAGAAAGAAGTAAGAAAGAAGTAAGAAAGAAGTAAGAAAGAAGTAAGAAAGAAGAAAGAAAGAAGTAAGAAAGAAGTAAGAAAGAAGTAAGAAAGAAGTAAGAAAGAAGTAAGAAAGAAGTAAGAAAGAAGTAAGAAATAAGTAAGAAAGAAGAAAAAAGAAAGAAGAAAGAAGTAAGAAAGAAGTAAGAAAGAAGTAAGAAAGAAGTAAGAAAGAAGTAAGAAAGAAGAAAGAAGTAAGAAAGAAAGAAGAAAGAAGTAAGAAAGAAGAAAGAAAGAAGTATGAAAGAAGTAAGAAAGAAGAAAGAAAGAAGTAAGAAAGAAGTAAGAAAGAAGTAAGAAAGAAGTATGAAAGAAGTAAGAAAGAAAGGAGAAAGAAGTAAGAAAGAAGTAAGAAAGAAGTAAGAAAGAAGTAAGAAAGAAGAAAGAAAGAAGTAAGAAAGAAGTAAGAAAGAAGTAAGAAAGAAGTAAGAAAGAAGTAAGAAAGAAGTAAGAAAGAAGTAAGAAAGAAGTAAGAAAGAAGAAAAAAGAAAGAAGAAAGAAGTAAGAAAGAAGTAAGAAAGAAGTATGAAAGAAGTAAGAAAGAAGAAAGAAAGAAGTAAGAAAGAAGTAAGAAAGAAGTAAGAAAGAAGTATGAAAGAAGTAAGAAAGAAAGGAGAAAGAAGTAAGAAAGAAGTAAGAAAGAAGTAAGAAAGAAGTAAGAAAGAAGAAAGAAAGAAGTAAGAAAGAAGTAAGAAAGAAGTAAGAAAGAAGTAAGAAAGAAGTAAGAAAGAAGTAAGAAAGAAGTAAGAAATAAGTAAGAAAGAAGAAAAAAGAAAGAAGAAAGAAGTAAGAAAGAAGTAAGAAAGAAGTAAGAAAGAAGTAAGAAAGAAGTAAGAAAGAAGAAAGAAGTAAGAAAGAAAGAAGAAAGAAGTAAGAAAGAAGAAAGAAAGAAGTATGAAAGAAGTAAGAAAGAAGAAAGAAAGAAGTAAGAAAGAAGTAAGAAAGAAGTAAGAAAGAAGTATGAAAGAAGTAAGAAAGAAAGGAGAAAGAAGTAAGAAAGAAGTAAGAAAGAAGTAAGAAAGAAGTAAGAAAGAAGAAAGAAAGAAGTAAGAAAGAAGTAAGAAAGAAGTAAGAAAGAAGTAAGAAAGAAGTAAGAAAGAAGTAAGAAAGAAGTAAGAAATAAGTAAGAAAGAAGAAAAAAGAAAGAAGAAAGAAGTAAGAAAGAAGTAAGAAAGAAGTATGAAAGAAGTAAGAAAGAAGAAAGAAAGAAGTAAGAAAGAAGTAAGAAAGAAGTAAGAAAGAAGTAAGAAAGAAAGAAGAAAGAAGAAAGAAAGAAGTAAGAAAGAAGTAAGAGAGAAGTAAGAAGTAATGAAGAAAGTAGTAAGAAAGAAGTAAGAAAGAAGTAAGAAAGAAGTAAGAAACAAGTAAGAAAGAAGTAAGAAAGAAAGAAGAAAGAAGTAAGAAAGAAGTAAGAAAGAAGTAAGAAATAAGTAAGAAAGAAGAAAAAAGAAGTTAGAAAGAAGTAAGAAAGAAGTAAGAAAGAAGTAAGAAAGAAGTAAGAAAGAAAGAAGAAAGAAGTAAGAAAGAAGTAAGAAAGAAGTATGAAAGAAGTAAGAAAGAAGAAAGAAAGAAGTAAGAAAGAAGTAAGAAAGAAGTAAGAAAGAAGTAAGAAAGAAGTAAGAAAGAAAGAAGAAAGAAGTAAGAAAGAAGTAAGAAAGAAGTATGAAAGAAGTAAGAAAGAAGAAAGAAAGAAGTAAGAAAGAAGTAAGAAAGAAGTAAGAAAGAAGTATGAAAGAAGTAAGAAAGAAAGGAGAAAGAAGTAAGAAAGAAGTAAGAAAGAAGTAAGAAAGAAGTAAGAAAGAAGAAAGAAAGAAGTAAGAAAGAAGTAAGAAAGAAGTAAGAAAGAAGTAAGAAAGAAGTAAGAAAGAAGTAAGAAAGAAGTAAGAAATAAGTAAGAAAGAAGAAAAAAGAAAGAAGAAAGAAGTAAGAAAGAAGTAAGAAAGAAGTAAGAAAGAAGTAAGAAAGAAGTAAGAAAGAAGAAAGAAGTAAGAAAGAAAGAAGAAAGAAGTAAGAAAGAAGAAAGAAAGAAGTATGAAAGAAGTAAGAAAGAAGAAAGAAAGAAGTAAGAAAGAAGTAAGAAAGAAGTAAGAAAGAAGTATGAAAGAAGTAAGAAAGAAAGGAGAAAGAAGTAAGAAAGAAGTAAGAAAGAAGTAAGAAAGAAGTAAGAAAGAAGAAAGAAAGAAGTAAGAAAGAAGTAAGAAAGAAGTAAGAAAGAAGTAAGAAAGAAGTAAGAAAGAAGTAAGAAAGAAGTAAGAAATAAGTAAGAAAGAAGAAAAAAGAAAGAAGAAAGAAGTAAGAAAGAAGTAAGAAAGAAGTATGAAAGAAGTAAGAAAGAAGAAAGAAAGAAGTAAGAAAGAAGTAAGAAAGAAGTAAGAAAGAAGTAAGAAAGAAAGAAGAAAGAAGAAAGAAAGAAGTAAGAAAGAAGTAAGAGAGAAGTAAGAAGTAATGAAGAAAGTAGTAAGAAAGAAGTAAGAAAGAAGTAAGAAAGAAGTAAGAAAGAAGTAAGAAAGAAGTAAGAAAGAAAGAAGAAAGAAGTAAGAAAGAAGTAAGAAAGAAGTAAGAAATAAGTAAGAAAGAAGAAAAAAGAAGTTAGAAAGAAGTAAGAAAGAAGTAAGAAAGAAGTAAGAAAGAAAGAAGAAAGAAATAAGAAAGAAGTAAGAAAGAAGTATGAAAGAAGTAAGAAAGAAGAAAGAAAGAAGTAAGAAAGAAGTAAGAAAGAAGTAAGAAAGAAATAAGAAAGAAAGAAGAAAGAAGAAAGAAAGAAGTAGGAAAGAAGTAAGAAAGAAGTAAGAAAGAAGTAATAAAGAATTAAGAAGGAATGAAGAAAGAAGTAAGAAAGAAGAAAGAACGAAGTAAGAAAGAAGTAAGAAAGAAGTAAGAAAGAAGTAAGAAAGAAAGAAGAAAGAAGTAAGAAAGAAGTAAGAAAGAAGTATGAAAGAAGTAAGAAAGAAGAAAGAAAGAAGAAAGAAGTAAGAAAGAAGAAAGAAAGAAGTAAGAAAGAAGTAAGAAAGAAGTAAGAAAGAAGTAAGAAAGAACTAAGAAAGAAAGAAGAAAGAAGTAAGAAAGAAGTAAGAAAGAAGTAAGAAAGAAGAAAGATAGAAGTAAGAAAGAAGAAAGAAAGAAGTAACAAAGAAGTAAGAAAGAAGTAAGAAAGAAGTAAGAAAGAAGTACGAAAGAAGTAAGAAAGAAATAAGAAAGAAAGAAGTAAGAAAGAAGTAAGAAAGAAAGAAGAAAGAAGTAAGAAAGAAGTAAGAAAGAAGTAAGAAAGAAGTAAGAAAGAAGTAAGAAAGAAGTAAGAAAGAAGAAAGAAAGAAGTAAGAACGAAGAAAGAAAGAAGTAAGAAAGAAGTAAGAAAGAAAGAAGAAAGAAGTAAGAAAGAAAGAAGAAAGAAGTAAGAAAGAAGTAAGAAAGAAGTAAGAAAGAAGAAAAAAGAAGTAAGAAAGAAATAAGAAAGAAAGAAGTAAGAAAGAAGTAAGAAAGAAAGAAGAAAGAAGTAAGAAAGAAGTAAGAAAGAAGTAAGAAAGAAGTAAGAAAGAAGTAAGAAACAAGTAACAAAGAAGTAAGAAAGAAAGAAGGAAGAAGAAAGAAAGAAGTAAGAAAGAAGTAAGAAAGAAGTAAGAAAGAAGTAAGAAGGAATGAAGAAAGTAGTAAGAAAGAAGTAAGAAAGAAGTATGAAAGAAGTAAGAAAGAAAGAAGAAAGAAGTAAGAAAGAAGTAAGAAAGAAGTAAGAAAGAAGTAAGAAAGAAGAAAGATAGAAGTAAGAAAGAAGAAAGAAAGAAGTAAGAAAGAAGTAAGAAAGAAGAAAGAAGTAAGAAAGAAGTACGAATGAAAGAAGAAAGAAGTAAGAAAGAAGTAAGAAAGAAGAAAAAAGAAGTTAAAAAGAAGTAAGAAAGAAGTAAGAAAGAAGTAAGAAAGAAGTAAGGAAGAAGTAAGAAAGAAGAAAGAAAGAAGTATGAAAGAAGTAAGAAAGAAGAAAGAAAGAAGTAAGAAAGAAGTAAGAAAGAAGTAATAAAGAAGTAAGAAAGAAGTAAGAAAGAAGTAATAAAGAATTAAGAAGGAATGAAGAAAGAAGTAAGAAAGAAGAAAGAAAGAAGTAAGAAAGAAGTAAGAAAGAAGTATGAAAGAAGTAAGAAAGAAGAAAGAAAGAAGTAAGAAAGAAGTACGAAAGAAGTAAGAAAGAAGTAAGAAAGAAAGAAGTAAGAAAGAAGTAAGAAAGAAGTAAGAAAGAAGTACGAAAGAAGTAAGAAAGAAGTAAGAAAGAAGTTAAAAAGAAGTAAGATAAAAAGTAAGAAAGAAGTAAGAAAGGAATAAGAAATAAGAAAGAAGTAAGAAAGAAGTAAGAAAGAAGTAAGAAAGAAGTAAGAAAGAAGTAAGAAAGAAGTTAAAAAGAAGTAAGATAAAAAGTAAGAAAGAAGTAAGAAAGGAATAAGAAATAAGAATGAAGTAAGAAAGAAGTAAGAAAGAAGTAAGAAAGAAAGAAGTAAGAAAGAAGAAAGAAACAAGTAAGAAAGAAGAAAGAAAGAAGTACGAAAGAAGTAAGAAAGAAGTAAAAAAGAAAGAAGTAAGAAAGAAGTAAGAAAGAAGTAAGAAAGAAGTAAGAAAGAAGTAAGAAAGAAGAAAGAAGTAAGAAAGAAAGAAGAAAGAAGTAAGAAAGAAGTAAGAAAGAAGTATGAAAGAAGTAAGAAAGAAGAAAGAAAGAAGTAAGAAAGAAGTAAGAAAGAAGTAAGAAAGAAGTAAGAAAGAAGTAAGAAAGAAAGGAGAAAGAAGTAAGAAAGAAGTAAGAAAGAAGTAAGAAAGAAGTAAGAAAGAAGAAAGAAAGAAGTAAGAAAGAAGTAAGAAAGAAGTAAGAAAGAAGTAAGAAAGAAGTAAGAAAGAAGTAAGAAATAAGTAAGAAAGAAGAAAAAAGAAAGAAGAAAGAAGTAAGAAAGAAGTAAGAAAGAAGTATGAAAGAAGTAAGAAAGAAGAAAGAAAGAAGTAAGAAAGAAGTAAGAAAGAAGTAAGAAAGAAGTAAGAAAGAAAGAAGAAAGAAGAAAGAAAGAAGTAAGAAAGAATTAAGAGAGAAGTAAGAAGTAATGAAGAAAGTAGTAAGAAAGAAGTAAGAAAGAAGTAAGAAAGAAGTAAGAAACAAGTAAGAAAGAAGTAAGAAAGAAAGAAGAAAGAAGTAAGAAAGAAGTAAGAAAGAAGTAAGAAATAAGTAAGAAAGAAGAAAAAAGAAGTTAGAAAGAAGTAAGAAAGAAGTAAGAAAGAAGTAAGAAAGAAAGAAGAAAGAAATAAGAAAGAAGTAAGAAAGAAGTATGAAAGAAGTAAGAAAGAAGAAAGAAAGAAGTAAGAAAGAAGTAAGAAAGAAGTAAGAAAGAAATAAGAAAGAAAGAAGAAAGAAGAAAGAAAGAAGTAGGAAAGAAGTAAGAAAGAAGTAAGATAGAAGTAATAAAGAATTAAGAAGGAATGAAGAATGAAGTAAGAAAGAAGAAAGAACGAAGTAAGAAAGAAGTAAGAAAGAAGTAAGAACGAAGTAAGAAAGAAAGAAGAAAGAAGTAAGAAAGAAGTAAGAAAGAAGTATGAAAGAAGTAAGAAAGAAGAAAGAAAGAAGAAAGAAGTAAGAAAGAAGAAAGAAAGAAGTAAGAAAGAAGTAAGAAAGAAGTAAGAAAGAAGTAAGAAGGAATGAAGAAAGTAGTAAGAAAGAAGTAAGAAAGAAGTAAGAAAGAAGTAAGAAAGAAAGAAGAAAGAAGTAAGAAAGAAGTAAGAAAGAAGTAAGAAAGAAGTAAGAAAGAAGAAAGATAGAAGTAAGAAAGAAGAAAGAAAGAAGTAACAAAGAAGTAAGAAAGAAGTAAGAAAGAAGTAAGAAAGAAGTACGAAAGAAGTAAGAAAGAAATAAGAAAGAAAGAAGTAAGAAAGAAGTAAGAAAGAAAGAAGAAAGAAGTAAGAAAGAAGTAAGAAAGAAGTAAGAAAGAAGTAAGAAAGAAGTAAGAAAGAAGTAAGAAAGAAGAAAGAAAGAAGTAAGAACGAAGAAAGAAAGAAGTAAGAAAGAAGTAAGAAAGAAGTATGAAAGAAGTAAGAAAGAAAGAAGAAAGAAGTAAGAAAGACGTAAGAAAGAAGTATGAAAGAAGTAAGAAAGAAGAAAAAAGAAGTAAGAAAGAAATAAGAAAGAAAGAAGTAAGAAAGAAGTAAGAAAGAAAGAAGAAAGTAGTAAGAAAGAAGTAAGAAAGAAGTAAGAAAGAAGTAAGAAACAAGTAAGAAAGAAGTAAGAAAGAAAGAAGAAAGAAGAAAGAAAGAAGTAAGAAAGAAGTAAGAAAGAAGTAAGAAAGAAGTAAGAAGGAATGAAGAAAGTAGTAAGAAAGAAGTAAGAAAGAAGTATGAAAGAAGTAAGAAAGAAAGAAGAAAGAAGTAAGAAAGAAGTAAGAAAGAAGTAAGAAAGAAGTAAGAAAGAAGAAAGATAGAAGTAAGAAAGAAGAAAGAAAGAAGTAAGAAAGAAGTAAGAAAGAAGAAAGAAGTAAGAAAGAAGTACGAAAGAAAGAAGAAAGAAGTAAGAAAGAAGTAAGAAAGAAGTAAGAAAGAAGGAAAAAGAAGTTAAAAAGAAGTAAGAAAGAAGTAAGAAAGAAGTAAGAAAGAAGTAAGGAAGAAGTAAGAAAGAAGAAAGAAAGAAGTATGAAAGAAGTAAGAAAGAAGAAAGAAAGAAGTAAGAAAGAAGTAAGAAAGAAGTAATAAAGAAGTAAGAAAGAAGTAAGAAAGAAGTAATAAAGAATTAAGAAGGAATGAAGAAAGAAGTAAGAAAGAAGAAAGAAAGAAGTAAGAAAGAAGTAACAAAGAAGTATGAAAGAAGTAAGAAAGAAGAAAGATAGAAGTAAGAAAGAAGTAAGAAAGAAGAAAGAAAGAAGTAAGAAAGAAGTAAGAAAGAAGTAAGAAAGAAGTAAGAAAGAAGTAAGAAGGAATGAAGAAAGTAGTAAGAAAGAAGTAAGAAAGAAGTAAGAAAGAAAGAAGAAAGAAGTAAGAAAGAAGTAAGAAAGAAGTAAGAAAGAAGTAAGAAAGAAGAAACATAGAAGTAAGAAAGAAGAAAGAGAGAAGTAAGAAAGAAGTAAGAAAGAAGTAAGAAAGAAGTAAGAAAGAAGTACGAAAGAAGTAAGAAAGAAATAAGAAAGAAAGAAGTAAGAAAGAAGTAAGAGAGAAGAAAGATAGAAGTAAGAAAGAAGAAAGAAAGAAGTAAGAAAGAAGTAAGAAAGAAGTAAGAAAGAAGTAAGAAAGAAGTACGAAAGAAGTAAGAAAGAAAGAAGTAAGAAAGAAGTAAGAAAGAAGTAAGAAAGAAAGAAGAAAGAAGTAAGAAAGAAGTAAGAAAGAAGTAAGAAAGAAGTAAGAAAGAAGAAAAAGAAGTAAGAAAGAAATAAGAAAGAAAGAAGAAAGAAGTAAGAAAGAAAGAAGAAAGAAGTAAGAAAGAAGTAAGAAAGAAGTAAGAAAGAAGTAAGAAAGAAGTAAGAAACAAGTAAGAAAGAAGTAAGAAAGAAAGAAGAAAGAAGAAGGAAAGAAGTAAGAAAGAAGTAAGAAAGAAGTAAGAAAGAAGTAAGAAAGAAAGAAGAAAGAAGTAAGAAAGAAGTAAGAAAGAAGTAAGAAAGAAGCAAGAAAGAAGAAAGATAGAAGTAAGAAAGAAGAAAGAAAGAAGTAAGAAAGAAGTAAGAAAGAAGTAAGAAAGAAGTACGAAAGAAGTAAGAAAGAAATAAGAAAGAAAGAAGTAAGAAAGAAGTAAGAAAGAAAGAAGAAAGAAGTAAGAAAGAAGTAAGAAAGAAGTAAGAAAGAAGTAAGAAAGAAGTAAGAAAGAAGTAAGAAAGAAGTAAGAAAGAAGAAAGAAAGAAGTAAGAAAGAAGAAAGAAAGAAGTAAGAAAGAAGTAAGAAAGAAGTAAGAAAGAAGTAAGAAAGAAAGAAGAAAGAAATAAGAAAGAAGTAAGAAAGAAGTATGAAAGAAGTAAGAAAGAAGAAAGAAAGAAGTAAGAAAGAAGTAAGAAAGAAGTAAGAAAGAAATAAGAAAGAAAGAAGAAAGAAGAAAGAAAGAAGTAGGAAAGAAGTAAGAAAGAAGTAAGAAAGAAGTAATAAAGAATTAAGAAGGAATGAAGAAAGAAGTAAGAAAGAAGAAAGAACGAAGTAAGAAAGAAGTAAGAAAGAAGTAAGAAAGAAGTAAGAAAGAAAGAAGAAAGAAGTAAGAAAGAAGTAAGAAAGAAGTATGAAAGAAGTAAGAAAGAAGAAAGAAAGAAGAAAGAAGTAAGAAAGAAGAAAGAAAGAAGTAAGAAAGAAGTAAGAAAGAAGTAAGAAAGAAGTAAGAAGGAATGAAGAAAGTAGTAAGAAAGAAGTAAGAAAGAAGTAAGAAAGAACTAAGAAAGAAAGAAGAAAGAAGTAAGAAAGAAGTAAGAAAGAAGTAAGAAAGAAGTAAGAAAGAAGAAAGATAGAAGTAAGAAAGAAGAAAGAAAGAAGTAACAAAGAAGTAAGAAAGAAGTAAGAAAGAAGTAAGAAAGAAGTACGAAAGAAGTAAGAAAGAAATAAGAAAGAAAGAAGTAAGAAAGAAGTAAGAAAGAAAGAAGAAAGAAGTAAGAAAGAAGTAAGAAAGAAGTAAGAAAGAAGTAAGAAAGAAGTAAGAAAGAAGTAAGAAAGAAGAAAGAAAGAAGTAAGAACGAAGAAAGAAAGAAGTAAGAAAGAAGTAAGAAAGAAGTATGAAAGAAGTAAGAAAGAAAGAAGAAAGAAGTAAGAAAGACGTAAGAAAGAAGTATGAAAGAAGTAAGAAAGAAGAAAAAAGAAGTAAGAAAGAAATAAGAAAGAAAGAAGTAAGAAAGAAGTAAGAAAGAAAGAAGAAAGTAGTAAGAAAGAAGTAAGAAAGAAGTAAGAAAGAAGTAAGAAACAAGTAAGAAAGAAGTAAGAAAGAAAGAAGAAAGAAGAAAGAAAGAAGTAAGAAAGAAGTAAGAAAGAAGTAAGAAAGAAGTAAGAAGGAATGAAGAAAGTAGTAAGAAAGAAGTAAGAAAGAAGTATGAAAGAAGTAAGAAAGAAAGAAGAAAGAAGTAAGAAAGAAGTAAGAAAGAAGTAAGAAAGAAGTAAGAAAGAAGAAAGATAGAAGTAAGAAAGAAGAAAGAAAGAAGTAAGAAAGAAGTAAGAAAGAAGAAAGAAGTAAGAAAGAAGTACGAAAGAAAGAAGAAAGAAGTAAGAAAGAAGTAAGAAAGAAGTAAGAAAGAAGGAAAAAGAAGTTAAAAAGAAGTAAGAAAGAAGTAAAAAAGAAGTTAAAAAGAAGTAAGAAAGAAGTAAGAAAGAAGTAAGAAAGAAGTAAGGAAGAAGTAAGAAAGAAGAAAGAAAGAAGTATGAAAGAAGTAAGAAAGAAGAAAGAAAGAAGTAAGAAAGAAGTAAGAAAGAAGTAATAAAGAAGTAAGAAAGAAGTAAGAAAGAAGTAATAAAGAATTAAGAAGGAATGAAGAAAGAAGTAAGAAAGAAGAAAGAAAGAAGTAAGAAAGAAGTAACAAAGAAGTATGAAAGAAGTAAGAAAGAAGAAAGATAGAAGTAAGAAAGAAGTAAGAAAGAAGAAAGAAAGAAGTAAGAAAGAAGTAAGAAAGAAGTAAGAAAGAAGTAAGAAAGAAGTAAGAAGGAATGAAGAAAGTAGTAAGAAAGAAGTAAGAAAGAAGTAAGAAAGAAAGAAGAAAGAAGTAAGAAAGAAGTAAGAAAGAAGTAAGAAAGAAGTAAGAAAGAAGAAACATAGAAGTAAGAAAGAAGAAAGAGAGAAGTAAGAAAGAAGTAAGAAAGAAGTAAGAAAGAAGTAAGAAAGAAGTACGAAAGAAGTAAGAAAGAAATAAGAAAGAAAGAAGTAAGAAAGAAGTAAGAGAGAAGAAAGATAGAAGTAAGAAAGAAGAAAGAAAGAAGTAAGAAAGAAGTAAGAAAGAAGTAAGAAAGAAGTAAGAAAGAAGTACGAAAGAAGTAAGAAAGAAAGAAGTAAGAAAGAAGTAAGAAAGAAGTAAGAAAGAAAGAAGAAAGAAGTAAGAAAGAAGTAAGAAAGAAGTAAGAAAGAAGTAAGAAAGAAGAAAAAAGAAGTAAGAAAGAAATAAGAAAGAAAGAAGAAAGAAGTAAGAAAGAAAGAAGAAAGAAGTAAGAAAGAAGTAAGAAAGAAGTAAGAAAGAAGTAAGAAAGAAGTAAGAAACAAGTAAGAAAGAAGTAAGAAAGAAAGAAGAAAGAAGAAGGAAAGAAGTAAGAAAGAAGTAAGAAAGAAGTAAGAAAGAAGTAAGAAAGAAAGAAGAAAGAAGTAAGAAAGAAGTAAGAAAGAAGTAAGAAAGAAGCAAGAAAGAAGAAAGATAGAAGTAAGAAAGAAGAAAGAAAGAAGTAAGAAAGAAGTAAGAAAGAAGTAAGAAAGAAGTACGAAAGAAGTAAGAAAGAAATAAGAAAGAAAGAAGTAAGAAAGAAGTAAGAAAGAAAGAAGAAAGAAGTAAGAAAGAAGTAAGAAAGAAGTAAGAAAGAAGTAAGAAAGAAGTAAGAAAGAAGTAAGAAAGAAGTAAGAAAGAAGAAAGAAAGAAGTAAGAAAGAAGAAAGAAAGAAGTAAGAAAGAAGTAAGAAAGAAGTAAGAAAGAAGTAAGAAAGAAAGAAGAAAGAAATAAGAAAGAAGTAAGAAAGAAGTATGAAAGAAGTAAGAAAGAAGAAAGAAAGAAGTAAGAAAGAAGTAAGAAAGAAGTAAGAAAGAAATAAGAAAGAAAGAAGAAAGAAGAAAGAAAGAAGTAGGAAAGAAGTAAGAAAGAAGTAAGAAAGAAGTAATAAAGAATTAAGAAGGAATGAAGAAAGAAGTAAGAAAGAAGAAAGAACGAAGTAAGAAAGAAGTAAGAAAGAAGTAAGAAAGAAGTAAGAAAGAAAGAAGAAAGAAGTAAGAAAGAAGTAAGAAAGAAGTATGAAAGAAGTAAGAAAGAAGAAAGAAAGAAGAAAGAAGTAAGAAAGAAGAAAGAAAGAAGTAAGAAAGAAGTAAGAAAGAAGTAAGAAAGAAGTAAGAAGGAATGAAGAAAGTAGTAAGAAAGAAGTAAGAAAGAAGTAAGAAAGAACTAAGAAAGAAAGAAGAAAGAAGTAAGAAAGAAGTAAGAAAGAAGTAAGAAAGAAGAAAGATAGAAGTAAGAAAGAAGAAAGAAAGAAGTAACAAAGAAGTAAGAAAGAAGTAAGAAAGAAGTAAGAAAGAAGTACGAAAGAAGTAAGAAAGAAATAAGAAAGAAAGAAGTAAGAAAGAAGTAAGAAAGAAAGAAGAAAGAAGTAAGAAAGAAGTAAGAAAGAAGTAAGAAAGAAGTAAGAAAGAAGTAAGAAAGAAGTAAGAAAGAAGAAAGAAAGAAGTAAGAACGAAGAAAGAAAGAAGTAAGAAAGAAGTAAGAAAGAAGTAAGAAAGAAGTAAGAAAGAAAGAAGAAAGAAGTAAGAAAGAAGTAAGAAAGAAGTAAGAAAGAAGAAAAAAGAAGTAAGAAAGAAATAAGAAAGAAAGAAGTAAGAAAGAAGTAAGAAAGAAAGAAGAAAGAAGTAAGAAAGAAGTAAGAAAGAAGTAAGAAAGAAGTAAGAAAGAAGTAAGAAACAAGTAAGAAAGAAGTAAGAAAGAAAGAAGAAAGAAGAAAGAAAGAAGTAAGAAAGAAGTAAGAAAGAAGTAAGAAAGAAGTAAGAAGGAATGAAGAAAGTAGTAAGAAAGAAGTAAGAAAGAAGTATGAAAGAAGTAAGAAAGAAAGAAGAAAGAAGTAAGAAAGAAGTAAGAAAGAAGTAAGAAAGAAGTAAGAAAGAAGAAAGATAGAAGTAAGAAAGAAGAAAGAAAGAAGTAAGAAAGAAGTAAGAAAGAAGAAAGAAGTAAGAAAGAAGTACGAAAGAAAGAAGAAAGAAGTAAGAAAGAAGTAAGAAAGAAGTAAGAAAGAAGAAAAAAGAAGTTAAAAAGAAGTAAGAAAGAAGTAAGAAAGAAGTAAGAAAGAAGTAAGGAAGAAGTAAGAAAGAAGAAAGAAAGAAGTATGAAAGAAGTAAGAAAGAAGAAAGAAAGAAGTAAGAAAGAAGTAAGAAAGAAGTAATAAAGAAGTAAGAAAGAAGTAAGAAAGAAGTAATAAAGAATTAAGAAGGAATGAAGAAAGAAGTAAGAAAGAAGAAAGAAAGAAGTAAGAAAGAAGTAAGAAAGAAGTATGAAAGAAGTAAGAAAGAAGAAAGAAAGAAGTAAGAAAGAAGTACGAAAGAAGTAAGAAAGAAGTAAGAAAGAAAGAAGTAAGAAAGAAGTAAGAAAGAAGTAAGAAAGAAGTACGAAAGAAGTAAGAAAGAAGTAAGAAAGAAGTTAAAAAGAAGTAATATAAAAAGTAAGAAAGAAGTAAGAAAGGAATAAGAAATAAGAAAGAAGTAAGAAAGAAGTAAGAAAGAAGTAAGAAAGAAGTAAGAAAGAAGTAAGAAAGAAGTAAGAAAGAAAGAAGAAAGAAATAAGAAAGAAGTAAGAAAGAAGTATGAAAGAAGTAAGAAAGAAGAAAGAAAGAAGTAAGAAAGAAGTAAGAAAGAAGTAAGAAAGAAATAAGAAAGAAAGAAGAAAGAAGAAAGAAAGAAGTAGGAAAGAAGTAAGAAAGAAGTAAGAAAGAAGTAATAAAGAATTAAGAAGGAATGAAGAAAGAAGTAAGAAAGAAGAAAGAACGAAGTAAGAAAGAAGTAAGAAAGAAGTAAGAAAGAAGTAAGAAAGAAAGAAGAAAGAAGTAAGAAAGAAGTAAGAAAGAAGTATGAAAGAAGTAAGAAAGAAGAAAGAAAGAAGTAACAAAGAAGTAAGAAAGAAGTAAGAAAGAAGTAAGAAAGAAGTACGAAAGAAGTAAGAAAGAAATAAGAAAGAAAGAAGTAAGAAAGAAGTAAGAAAGAAAGAAGAAAGAAGTAAGAAAGAAGTAAGAAAGAAGTAAGAAAGAAGTAAGAAAGAAGTAAGAAAGAAGTAAGAAAGAAGAAAGAAAGAAGTAAGAACGAAGAAAGAAAGAAGTAAGAAAGAAGTAAGAAAGAAGTAAGAAAGAAGTAAGAAAGAAAGAAGAAAGAAGTAAGAAAGAAGTAAGAAAGAAGTAAGAAAGAAGAAAAAAGAAGTAAGAAAGAAATAAGAAAGAAAGAAGTAAGAAAGAAGTAAGAAAGAAAGAAGAAAGAAGTAAGAAAGAAGTAAGAAAGAAGTAAGAAAGAAGTAAGAAAGAAGTAAGAAACAAGTAACAAAGAAGTAAGAAAGAAAGAAGAAAGAAGAAAGAAAGAAGTAAGAAAGAAGTAAGAAAGAAGTAAGAAAGAAGTAAGAAGGAATGAAGAAAGTAGTAAGAAAGAAGTAAGAAAGAAGTATGAAAGAAGTAAGAAAGAAAGAAGAAAGAAGTAAGAAAGAAGTAAGAAAGAAGTAAGAAAGAAGTAAGAAAGAAGAAAGATAGAAGTAAGAAAGAAGAAAGAAAGAAGTAAGAAAGAAGTAAGAAAGAAGAAAGAAGTAAGAAAGAAGTACGAAAGAAAGAAGAAAGAAGTAAGAAAGAAGTAAGAAAGAAGTAAGAAAGAAGAAAAAAGAAGTTAAAAAGAAGTAAGAAAGAAGTAAGAAAGAAGTAAGAAAGAAGTAAGGAAGAAGTAAGAAAGAAGAAAGAAAGAAGTATGAAAGAAGTAAGAAAGAAGAAAGAAAGAAGTAAGAAAGAAGTAAGA
Source organism: Columba livia (assembly GCF_036013475.1). Classification (NCBI taxonomy): domain Eukaryota; kingdom Metazoa; phylum Chordata; class Aves; order Columbiformes; family Columbidae; genus Columba; species Columba livia. The sequence continues at coordinate 44,842 of NW_027043273.1, forward strand.
AAGAAGTAATAAAGAAGTAAGAAAGAAGTAAGAAAGAAGTAATAAAGAATTAAGAAGGAATGAAGAAAGAAGTAAGAAAGAAGAAAGAAAGAAGTAAGAAAGAAGTAAGAAAGAAGTATGAAAGAAGTAAGAAAGAAGAAAGAAAGAAGTAAGAAAGAAGTACGAAAGAAGTAAGAAAGAAGTAAGAAAGAAAGAAGTAAGAAAGAAGTAAGAAAGAAGTAAGAAAGAAGTACGAAAGAAGTAAGAAAGAAGTAAGAAAGAAGTTAAAAAGAAGTAAGATAAAAAGTAAGAAAGAAGTAAGAAAGGAATAAGAAATAAGAAAGAAGTAAGAAAGAAGTAAGAAAGAAGTAAGAAAGAAGTAAGAAAGAAGTAAGAAAGAAGTTAAAAAGAAGTAAGATAAAAAGTAAGAAAGAAGTAAGAAAGGAATAAGAAATAAGAATGAAGTAAGAAAGAAGTAAGAAAGAAGTAAGAAAGAAAGAAGTAAGAAAGAAGAAAGAAACAAGTAAGAAAGAAGAAAGAAAGAAGTACGAAAGAAGTAAGAAAGAAGTAAAAAAGAAAGAAGTAAGAAAGAAGTAAGAAAGAAGTAAGAAAGAAGTAAGAAAGAAGTAAGAAAGAAGAAAGAAGTAAGAAAGAAAGAAGAAAGAAGTAAGAAAGAAGTAAGAAAGAAGTATGAAAGAAGTAAGAAAGAAGAAAGAAAGAAGTAAGAAAGAAGTAAGAAAGAAGTAAGAAAGAAGTAAGAAAGAAGTAAGAAAGAAAGGAGAAAGAAGTAAGAAAGAAGTAAGAAAGAAGTAAGAAAGAAGTAAGAAAGAAGAAAGAAAGAAGTAAGAAAGAAGTAAGAAAGAAGTAAGAAAGAAGTAAGAAAGAAGTAAGAAAGAAGTAAGAAAGAAGTAAGAAATAAGTAAGAAAGAAGAAAAAAGAAAGAAGAAAGAAGTAAGAAAGAAGTAGGAAAGAAGTATGAAAGAAGTAAGAAAGAAGAAAGAAAGAAGTAAGAAAGAAGTAAGAAAGAAGTAAGAAAGAAGTAAGAAAGAAAGAAGAAAGAAGAAAGAAAGAAGTAAGAAAGAAGTAAGAGAGAAGTAAGAAGTAATGAAGAAAGTAGTAAGAAAGAAGTAAGAAAGAAGTAAGAAAGAAGTAAGAAACAAGTAAGAAAGAAGTAAGAAAGAAAGAAGAAAGAAGTAAGAAAGAAGTAAGAAAGAAGTAAGAAATAAGTAAGAAAGAAGAAAAAAGAAGTTAGAAAGAAGTAAGAAAGAAGTAAGAAAGAAGTAAGAAAGAAAGAAGAAAGAAATAAGAAAGAAGTAAGAAAAGTATGAAAGAAGTAAGAAAGAAGAAAGAAAGAAGTAAGAAAGAAGTAAGAAAGAAGTAAGAAAGAAATAAGAAAGAAAGAAGAAAGAAGAAAGAAAGAAGTAGGAAAGAAGTAAGAAAGAAGTAAGATAGAAGTAATAAAGAATTAAGAAGGAATGAAGAAAGAAGTAAGAAAGAAGAAAGAACGAAGTAAGAAAGAAGTAAGAAAGAAGTAAGAACGAAGTAAGAAAGAAAGAAGAAAGAAGTAAGAAAGAAGTAAGAAAGAAGTATGAAAGAAGTAAGAAAGAAGAAAGAAAGAAGAAAGAAGTAAGAAAGAAGAAAGAAAGAAGTAAGAAAGAAGTAAGAAAGAAGTAAGAAAGAAGTAAGAAGGAATGAAGAAAGTAGTAAGAAAGAAGTAAGAAAGAAGTAAGAAAGAAGTAAGAAAGAAAGAAGAAAGAAGTAAGAAAGAAGTAAGAAAGAAGTAAGAAAGAAGTAAGAAAGAAGAAAGATAGAAGAAAGAAAGAAGAAAGAAAGAAGTAACAAAGAAGTAAGAAAGAAGTAAGAAAGAAGTAAGAAAGAAGTACGAAAGAAGTAAGAAAGAAATAAGAAAGAAAGAAGTAAGAAAGAAGTAAGAAAGAAAGAAGAAAGAAGTAAGAAAGAAGTAAGAAAGAAGTAAGAAAGAAGTAAGAAAGAAGTAAGAAAGAAGTAAGAAAGAAGAAAGAAAGAAGTAAGAACGAAGAAAGAAAGAAGTAAGAAAGAAGTAAGAAAGAAGTAAGAAAGAAGTAAGAAAGAAGTAAGAAAGAAAGAAGAAAGAAGTAAGAAAGAAGTAAGAAAGAAGTAAGAAAGAAGAAAAAAGAAGTAAGAAAGAAATAAGAAAGAAAGAAGTAAGAAAGAAGTAAGAAAGAAAGAAGAAAGTAGTAAGAAAGAAGTAAGAAAGAAGTAAGAAAGAAGTAAGAAAGAAGTAAGAAACAAGTAAGAAAGAAGTAAGAAAGAAAGAAGAAAGAAGAAAGAAAGAAGTAAGAAAGAAGTAAGAAAGAAGTAAGAAAGAAGTAAGAAGGAATGAAGAAAGTAGTAAGAAAGAAGTAAGAAAGAAGTATGAAAGAAGTAAGAAAGAAAGAAGAAAGAAGTAAGAAAGAAGTAAGAAAGAAGTAAGAAAGAAGTAAGAAAGAAGAAAGATAGAAGTAAGAAAGAAGAAAGAAAGAAGTAAGAAAGAAGTAAGAAAGAAGAAAGAAGTAAGAAAGAAGTACGAAAGAAAGAAGAAAGAAGTAAGAAAGAAGTAAGAAAGAAGTAAGAAAGAAGAAAAAAGAAGTTAAAAAGAAGTAAGAAAGAAGTAAGAAAGAAGTAAGAAAGAAGTAAGGAAGAAGTAAGAAAGAAGAAAGAAAGAAGTATGAAAGAAGTAAGAAAGAAGAAAGAAAGAAGTAAGAAAGAAGTAAGAAAGAAGTAATAAAGAAGTAAGAAAGAAGTAAGAAAGAAGTAATAAAGAATTAAGAAGGAATGAAGAAAGAAGTAAGAAAGAAGAAAGAAAGAAGTAAGAAAGAAGTAAGAAAGAAGTATGAAAGAAGTAAGAAAGAAGAAAGATAGAAGTAAGAAAGAAGTAAGAAAGAAGAAAGAAAGAAGTAAGAAAGAAGTAAGAAAGAAGTAAGAAAGAAGTAAGAAAGAAGTAAGAAGGAATGAAGAAAGTAGTAAGAAAGAAGTAAGAAAGAAGTAAGAAAGAAAGAAGAAAGAAGTAAGAAAGAAGTAAGAAAGAAGTAAGAAAGAAGTAAGAAAGAAGAAACATAGAAGTAAGAAAGAAGAAAGAGAGAAGTAAGAAAGAAGTAAGAAAGAAGTAAGAAAGAAGTAAGAAAGAAGTACGAAAGAAGTAAGAAAGAAATAAGAAAGAAAGAAGTAAGAAAGAAGTAAGAAAGAAGAAAGATAGAAGTAAGAAAGAAGAAAGAAAGAAGTAAGAAAGAAGTAAGAAAGAAGTAAGAAAGAAGTAAGAAAGAAGTACGAAAGAAGTAAGAAAGAAAGAAGTAAGAAAGAAGTAAGAAAGAAGTAAGAAAGAAAGAAGAAAGAAGTAAGAAAGAAGTAAGAAAGAAGTAAGAAAGAAGTAAGAAAGAAGAAAAAAGAAGTAAGAAAGAAATAAGAAAGAAAGAAGAAAGAAGTAAGAAAGAAAGAAGAAAGAAGTAAGAAAGAAGTAAGAAAGAAGTAAGAAAGAAGTAAGAAAGAAGTAAGAAAGAAAGAAGAAAGAAGAAGGAAAGAAATAAGAAAGAAGTAAGAAAGAAGTAAGAAAGAAGTAAGAAAGAAAGAAGAAAGAAGTAAGAAGTAAGAAAGAAGTAAGAAAGAAGCAAGAAAGAAGAAAGATAGAAGTAAGAAAGAAGAAAGAAAGAAGTAAGAAAGAAGTAAGAAAGAAGTAAGAAAGAAGTACGAAAGAAGTAAGAAAGAAATAAGAAAGAAAGAAGTAAGAAAGAAGTAAGAAAGAAAGAAGAAAGAAGTAAGAAAGAAGTAAGAAAGAAGTAAGAAAGAAGTAAGAAAGAAGTAAGAAAGAAGTAAGAAAGAAGTAAGAAAGAAGAAAGAAAGAAGTAAGAAAGAAGAAAGAAAGAAGTAAGAAAGAAGTAAGAAAGAAGTAAGAAAGAAGTAAGAAAGAAAGAAGAAAGAAATAAGAAAGAAGTAAGAAAGAAGTATGAAAGAAGTAAGAAAGAAGAAAGAAAGAAGTAAGAAAGAAGTAAGAAAGAAGTAAGAAAGAAATAAGAAAGAAAGAAGAAAGAAGAAAGAAAGAAGTAGGAAAGAAGTAAGAAAGAAGTAAGAAAGAAGTAATAAAGAATTAAGAAGGAATGAAGAAAGAAGTAAGAAAGAAGAAAGAACGAAGTAAGAAAGAAGTAAGAAAGAAGTAAGAAAGAAGTAAGAAAGAAAGAAGAAAGAAGTAAGAAAGAAGTAAGAAAGAAGTATGAAAGAAGTAAGAAAGAAGAAAGAAAGAAGAAAGAAGTAAGAAAGAAGAAAGAAAGAAGTAAGAAAGAAGTAAGAAAGAAGTAAGAAAGAAGTAAGAAGGAATGAAGAAAGTAGTAAGAAAGAAGTAAGAAAGAAGTAAGAAAGAACTAAGAAAGAAAGAAGAAAGAAGTAAGAAAGAAGTAAGAAAGAAGTAAGAAAGAAGAAAGATAGAAGTAAGAAAGAAGAAAGAAAGAAGTAACAAAGAAGTAAGAAAGAAGTAAGAAAGAAGTAAGAAAGAAGTACGAAAGAAGTAAGAAAGAAATAAGAAAGAAAGAAGTAAGAAAGAAGTAAGAAAGAAAGAAGAAAGAAGTAAGAAAGAAGTAAGAAAGAAGTAAGAAAGAAGTAAGAAAGAAGTAAGAAAGAAGTAAGAAAGAAGAAAGAAAGAAGTAAGAACGAAGAAAGAAAGAAGTAAGAAAGAAGTAAGAAAGAAGTAAGAAAGAAGTAAGAAAGAAAGAAGAAAGAAGTAAGAAAGAAGTAAGAAAGAAGTAAGAAAGAAGAAAAAAGAAGTAAGAAAGAAATAAGAAAGAAAGAAGTAAGAAAGAAGTAAGAAAGAAAGAAGAAAGAAGTAAGAAAGAAGTAAGAAAGAAGTAAGAAAGAAGTAAGAAAGAAGTAAGAAACAAGTAAGAAAGAAGTAAGAAAGAAAGAAGAAAGAAGAAAGAAAGAAGTAAGAAAGAAGTAAGAAAGAAGTAAGAAAGAAGTAAGAAGGAATGAAGAAAGTAGTAAGAAAGAAGTAAGAAAGAAGTATGAAAGAAGTAAGAAAGAAAGAAGAAAGAAGTAAGAAAGAAGTAAGAAAGAAGTAAGAAAGAAGTAAGAAAGAAGAAAGATAGAAGTAAGAAAGAAGAAAGAAAGAAGTAAGAAAGAAGTAAGAAAGAAGAAAGAAGTAAGAAAGAAGTACGAAAGAAAGAAGAAAGAAGTAAGAAAGAAGTAAGAAAGAAGTAAGAAAGAAGAAAAAAGAAGCTAAAAAGAAGTAAGAAAGAAGTAAGAAAGAAGTAAGAAAGAAGTAAGGAAGAAGTAAGAAAGAAGAAAGAAAGAAGTATGAAAGAAGTAAGAAAGAAGAAAGAAAGAAGTAAGAAAGAAGTAAGAAAGAAGTAAGAAAGAAGTAAGAAAGAAGTACGAAAGAAGTAAGAAAGAAGTAAGAAAGAAGTTAAAAAGAAGTAAGATAAAAAGTAAGAAAGAAGTAAGAAAGGAATAAGAAATAAGAAAGAAGTAAGAAAGAAGTAAGAAAGAAGTAAGAAAGAAGTAAGAAAGAAGTAAGAAAGAAGTTAAAAAGAAGTAAGATAAAAAGTAAGAAAGAAGTAAGAAAGGAATAAGAAATAAGAATGAAGTAAGAAAGAAGTAAGAAAGAAGTAAGAAAGAAAGAAGTAAGAAAGAAGAAAGAAACAAGTAAGAAAGAAGAAAGAAAGAAGTACGAAAGAAGTAAGAAAGAAGTAAAAAAGAAAGAAGTAAGAAAGAAGTAAGAAAGAAGTAAGAAAGAAGTAAGAAAGAAGAAAGATAGAAGTAAGAAAGAAGAAAGAAAGAAGTAACAAAGAAGTAAGAAAGAATAAGAAAGAAGTAAGAAAGAAGTACGAAAGAAGTAAGAAAGAAATAAGAAAGAAAGAAGTAAGAAAGAAGTAAGAAAGAAAGAAGAAAGAAGTAAGAAAGAAGTAAGAAAGAAGTAAGAAAGAAGTAAGAAAGAAGTAAGAAAGAAGTAAGAAAGAAGAAAGAAAGAAGTAAGAACGAAGAAAGAAAGAAGTAAGAAAGAAGTAAGAAAGAAGTAAGAAAGAAGTAAGAAAGAAAGAAGAAAGAAGTAAGAAAGAAGTAAGAAAGAAGTAAGAAAGAAGAAAAAAGAAGTAAGAAAGAAATAAGAAAGAAAGAAGTAAGAAAGAAGTAAGAAAGAAAGAAGAAAGAAGTAAGAAAGAAGTAAGAAAGAAGTAAGAAAGAAGTAAGAAAGAAGTAAGAAAGAAGTAAGAAAGAAGAAAGAAGTAAGAAAGAAAGAAGAAAGAAGTAAGAAAGAAGTAAGAAAGAAGTATGAAAGAAGTAAGAAAGAAGAAAGAAAGAAGTAAGAAAGAAGTAAGAAAGAAGTAAGAAAGAAGTAAGAAAGAAGTAAGAAAGAAAGGAGAAAGAAGTAAGAAAGAAGTAAGAAAGAAGTAAGAAAGAAGTAAGAAAGAAGAAAGAAAGAAGTAAGAAAGAAGTAAGAAAGAAGTAAGAAAGAAGTAAGAAAGAAGTAAGAAAGAAGTAAGAAAGAAGTAAGAAATAAGTAAGAAAGAAGAAAAAAGAAAGAAGAAAGAAGTAAGAAAGAAGTAAGAAAGAAGTATGAAAGAAGTAAGAAAGAAGAAAGAAAGAAGTAAGAAAGAAGTAAGAAAGAAGTAAGAAAGAAGTAAGAAAGAAAGAAGAAAGAAGAAAGAAAGAAGTAAGAAAGAAGTAAGAGAGAAGTAAGAAGTAATGAAGAAAGTAGTAAGAAAGAAGTAAGAAAGAAGTAAGAAGGAAGTAAGAAACAAGTAAGAAAGAAGTAAGAAAGAAAGAAGAAAGAAGTAAGAAAGAAGTAAGAAAGAAGTAAGAAATAAGTAAGAAAGAAGAAAAAAGAAGTTAGAAAGAAGTAAGAAAGAAGTAAGAAAGAAGTAAGAAAGAAAGAAGAAAGAAATAAGAAAGAAGTAAGAAAGAAGTATGAAAGAAGTAAGAAAGAAGAAAGAAAGAAGTAAGAAAGAAGTAAGAAAGAAGTAAGAAAGAAATAAGAAAGAAAGAAGAAAGAAGAAAGAAAGAAGTAGGAAAGAAGTAAGAAAGAAGTAAGATAGAAGTAATAAAGAATTAAGAAGGAATGAAGAAAGAAGTAAGAAAGAAGAAAGAACGAAGTAAGAAAGAAGTAAGAAAGAAGTAAGAAAGAAGTAAGAAAGAAAGAAGAAAGAAGTAAGAAAGAAGTAAGAAAGAAGTATGAAAGAAGTAAGAAAGAAGAAAGAAAGAAGAAAGAAGTAAGAAAGAAGAAAGAAAGAAGTAAGAAAGAAGTAAGAAAGAAGTAAGAAAGAAGTAAGAAGGAATGAAGAAAGTAGTAAGAAAGAAGTAAGAAAGAAGTAAGAAAGAAGTAAGAAAGAAAGAAGAAAGAAGTAAGAAAGAAGTAAGAAAGAAGTAAGAAAGAAGTAAGAAAGAAGAAAGATAGAAGTAAGAAAGAAGAAAGAAAGAAGTAACAAAGAAGTAAGAAAGAAGTAAGAAAGAAGTAAGAAAGAAGTACGAAAGAAGTAAGAAAGAAATAAGAAAGAAAGAAGTAAGAAAGAAGTAAGAAAGAAAGAAGAAAGAAGTAAGAAAGAAGTAAGAAAGAAGTAAGAAAGAAAGAAGAAAGAAGTAAGAAAGAAGTAAGAAAGAAGAAAGAAAGAAGTAAGAACGAAGAAAGAAAGAAGTAAGAAAGAAGTAAGAAAGAAGTAAGAAAGAAAGAAGAAAGAAGTAAGAAAGAAGTAAGAAAGAAGTAAGAAAGAAGAAAAAAGAAGTAAGAAAGAAATAAGAAAGAAAGAAGTAAGAAAGAAGTAAGAAAGAAAGAAGAAAGTAGTAAGAAAGAAGTAAGAAAGAAGTAAGAATGAAGTAAGAAACAAGTAAGAAAGAAGTAAGAAAGAAAGAAGAAAGAAGAAAGAAAGAAGTAAGAAAGAAGTAAGAAAGAAGTAAGAAAGAAGTAAGAAGGAATGAAGAAAGTAGTAAGAAAGAAGTAAGAAAGAAGTATGAAAGAAGTAAGAAAGAAAGAAGAAAGAAGTAAGAAAGAAGTAAGAAAGAAGTAAGAAAGAAGTAAGAAAGAAGAAAGATAGAAGTAAGAAAGAAGAAAGAAAGAAGTAAGAAAGAAGTAAGAAAGAAGAAAGAAGTAAGAAAGAAGTACGAAAGAAAGAAGAAAGAAGTAAGAAAGAAGTAAGAAAGAAGTAAGAAAGAAGAAAAAAGAAGTTAAAAAGAAGTAAGAAAGAAGTAAGAAAGAAGTAAGAAAGAAGTAAGGAAGAAGTAAGAAAGAAGAAAGAAAGAAGTATGAAAGAAGTAAGAAAGAAGAAAGAAAGAAGTAATAAAGAAGTAAGAAAGAAGTAAGAAAGAAGTAATAAAGAATTAAGAAGGAATGAAGAAAGAAGTAAGAAAGAAGAAAGAAAGAAGTAAGAAAGAAGTAAGAAAGAAGTATGAAAGAAGTAAGAAAGAAGAAAGAAAGAAGTAAGAAAGAAGTAAGAAAGAAGAAAGAAAGAATTAAGAAAGAAGTAAGAAAGAAGTAAGAAAGAAGTAAGAAAGAAGTAAGAAGGAATGAAGAAAGTAGTAAGAAAGAAGTAAGAAAGAAGTAAGAAAGAAAGAAGAAAGAAGTAAGAAAGAAGTAAGAAAGAAGTAAGAAAGAAGTAAGAAAGAAGAAACATAGAAGTAAGAAAGAAGAAAGAGAGAAGTAAGAAAGAAGTAAGAAAGAAGTAAGAAAGAAGTAAGAAAGAAGTACGAAAGAAGTAAGAAAGAAATAAGAAAGAAAGAAGTAAGAAAGAAGTAAGAAAGAAGAAAGATAGAAGTAAGAAAGAAGAAAGAAAGAAGTAAGAAAGAAGTAAGAAAGAAGTAAGAAAGAAGTAAGAAAGAAGTACGAAAGAAGTAAGAAAGAAAGAAGTAAGAAAGAAGTAAGAAAGAAGTAAGAAAGAAAGAAGAAAGAAGTAAGTAAGAAGTAAGAAAGAAGTATGAAAGAAGTAAGAAAGAAGAAAGAAAGAAGTAAGAAAGAAGTAAGAAAGAAGTAAGAAAGAAATAAGAAAGAAAGAAGAAAGAAGAAAGAAAGAAGTAGGAAAGAAGTAAGAAAGAAGTAAGAAAGAAGTAATAAAGAATTAAGAAGGAATGAAGAAAGAAGTAAGAAAGAAGAAAGAACGAAGTAAGAAAGAAGTAAGAAAGAAGTAAGAAAGAAGTAAGAAAGAAAGAAGAAAGAAGTAAGAAAGAAGTAAGAAAGAAGTATGAAAGAAGTAAGAAAGAAGAAAGAAAGAAGAAAGAAGTAAGAAAGAAGAAAGAAAGAAGTAAGAAAGAAGTAAGAAAGAAGTAAGAAAGAAGTAAGAAGGAATGAAGAAAGTAGTAAGAAAGAAGTAAGAAAGAAGTAAGAAAGAACTAAGAAAGAAAGAAGAAAGAAGTAAGAAAGAAGTAAGAAAGAAGTAAGAAAGAAGAAAGATAGAAGTAAGAAAGAAGAAAGAAAGAAGTAACAAAGAAGTAAGAAAGAAGTAAGAAAGAAGTAAGAAAGAAGTACGAAAGAAGTAAGAAAGAAATAAGAAAGAAAGAAGTAAGAAAGAAGTAAGAAAGAAAGAAGAAAGAAGTAAGAAAGAAGTAAGAAAGAAGTAAGAAAGAAGTAAGAAAGAAGTAAGAAAGAAGTAAGAAAGAAGAAAGAAAGAAGTAAGAACGAAGAAAGAAAGAAGTAAGAAAGAAGTAAGAAAGAAGTAAGAAAGAAGTAAGAAAGAAAGAAGAAAGAAGTAAGAAAGAAGTAAGAAAGAAGTAAGAAAGAAGAAAAAAGAAGTAAGAAAGAAATAAGAAAGAAAGAAGTAAGAAAGAAGTAAGAAAGAAAGAAGAAAGAAGTAAGAAAGAAGTAAGAAAGAAGTAAGAAAGAAGTAAGAAAGAAGTAAGAAACAAGTAAGAAAGAAGTAAGAAAGAAAGAAGAAAGAAGAAAGAAAGAAGTAAGAAAGAAGTAAGAAAGAAGTAAGAAAGAAGTAAGAAGGAATGAAGAAAGTAGTAAGAAAGAAGTAAGAAAGAAGTATGAAAGAAGTAAGAAAGAAAGAAGAAAGAAGTAAGAAAGAAGTAAGAAAGAAGTAAGAAAGAAGTAAGAAAGAAGAAAGATAGAAGTAAGAAAGAAGAAAGAAAGAAGTAAGAAAGAAGTAAGAAAGAAGAAAGAAGTAAGAAAGAAGTACGAAAGAAAGAAGAAAGAAGTAAGAAAGAAGTAAGAAAGAAGTAAGAAAGAAGAAAAAGAAGCTAAAAAGAAGTAAGAAAGAAGTAAGAAAGAAGTAAGAAAGAAGTAAGGAAGAAGTAAGAAAGAAGAAAGAAAGAAGTATGAAAGAAGTAAGAAAGAAGAAAGAAAGAAGTAAGAAAGAAGTAAGAAAGAAGTAAGAAAGAAGTAAGAAAGAAGTACGAAAGAAGTAAGAAAGAAGTAAGAAAGAAGTTAAAAAGAAGTAAGATAAAAAGTAAGAAAGAAGTAAGAAAGGAATAAGAAATAAGAAAGAAGTAAGAAAGAAGTAAGAAAGAAGTAAGAAAGAAGTAAGAAAGAAGTAAGAAAGAAGTTAAAAAGAAGTAAGATAAAAAGTAAGAAAGAAGTAAGAAAGGAATAAGAAATAAGAATGAAGTAAGAAAGAAGTAAGAAAGAAGTAAGAAAGAAAGAAGTAAGAAAGAAGAAAGAAACAAGTAAGAAAGAAGAAAGAAAGAAGTACGAAAGAAGTAAGAAAGAAGTAAAAAAGAAAGAAGTAAGAAAGAAGTAAGAAAGAAGTAAGAAAGAAGTAAGAAAGAAGAAAGATAGAAGTAAGAAAGAAGAAAGAAAGAAGTAACAAAGAAGTAAGAAAGAATAAGAAAGAAGTAAGAAAGAAGTACGAAAGAAGTAAGAAAGAAATAAGAAAGAAAGAAGTAAGAAAGAAGTAAGAAAGAAAGAAGAAAGAAGTAAGAAAGAAGTAAGAAAGAAGTAAGAAAGAAGTAAGAAAGAAGTAAGAAAGAAGTAAGAAAGAAGAAAGAAAGAAGTAAGAACGAAGAAAGAAAGAAGTAAGAAAGAAGTAAGAAAGAAGTAAGAAAGAAGTAAGAAAGAAAGAAGAAAGAAGTAAGAAAGAAGTAAGAAAGAAGTAAGAAAGAAGAAAAAAGAAGTAAGAAAGAAATAAGAAAGAAAGAAGTAAGAAAGAAGTAAGAAAGAAAGAAGAAAGAAGTAAGAAAGAAGTAAGAAAGAAGTAAGAAAGAAGTAAGAAAGAAGTAAGAAAGAAGTAAGAAAGAAGAAAGAAGTAAGAAAGAAAGAAGAAAGAAGTAAGAAAGAAGTAAGAAAGAAGTATGAAAGAAGTAAGAAAGAAGAAAGAAAGAAGTAAGAAAGAAGTAAGAAAGAAGTAAGAAAGAAGTAAGAAAGAAGTAAGAAAGAAAGGAGAAAGAAGTAAGAAAGAAGTAAGAAAGAAGTAAGAAAGAAGTAAGAAAGAAGAAAGAAAGAAGTAAGAAAGAAGTAAGAAAGAAGTAAGAAAGAAGTAAGAAAGAAGTAAGAAAGAAGTAAGAAAGAAGTAAGAAATAAGTAAGAAAGAAGAAAAAAGAAAGAAGAAAGAAGTAAGAAAGAAGTAAGAAAGAAGTATGAAAGAAGTAAGAAAGAAGAAAGAAAGAAGTAAGAAAGAAGTAAGAAAGAAGTAAGAAAGAAGTAAGAAAGAAAGAAGAAAGAAGAAAGAAAGAAGTAAGAAAGAAGTAAGAGAGAAGTAAGAAGTAATGAAGAAAGTAGTAAGAAAGAAGTAAGAAAGAAGTAAGAAGGAAGTAAGAAACAAGTAAGAAAGAAGTAAGAAAGAAAGAAGAAAGAAGTAAGAAAGAAGTAAGAAAGAAGTAAGAAATAAGTAAGAAAGAAGAAAAAAGAAGTTAGAAAGAAGTAAGAAAGAAGTAAGAAAGAAGTAAGAAAGAAAGAAGAAAGAAATAAGAAAGAAGTAAGAAAGAAGTATGAAAGAAGTAAGAAAGAAGAAAGAAAGAAGTAAGAAAGAAGTAAGAAAGAAGTAAGAAAGAAATAAGAAAGAAAGAAGAAAGAAGAAAGAAAGAAGTAGGAAAGAAGTAAGAAAGAAGTAAGATAGAAGTAATAAAGAATTAAGAAGGAATGAAGAAAGAAGTAAGAAAGAAGAAAGAACGAAGTAAGAAAGAAGTAAGAAAGAAGTAAGAAAGAAGTAAGAAAGAAAGAAGAAAGAAGTAAGAAAGAAGTAAGAAAGAAGTATGAAAGAAGTAAGAAAGAAGAAAGAAAGAAGAAAGAAGTAAGAAAGAAGAAAGAAAGAAGTAAGAAAGAAGTAAGAAAGAAGTAAGAAAGAAGTAAGAAGGAATGAAGAAAGTAGTAAGAAAGAAGTAAGAAAGAAGTAAGAAAGAAGTAAGAAAGAAAGAAGAAAGAAGTAAGAAAGAAGTAAGAAAGAAGTAAGAAAGAAGTAAGAAAGAAGAAAGATAGAAGTAAGAAAGAAGAAAGAAAGAAGTAACAAAGAAGTAAGAAAGAAGTAAGAAAGAAGTAAGAAAGAAGTACGAAAGAAGTAAGAAAGAAATAAGAAAGAAAGAAGTAAGAAAGAAGTAAGAAAGAAAGAAGAAAGAAGTAAGAAAGAAGTAAGAAAGAAGTAAGAAAGAAAGAAGAAAGAAGTAAGAAAGAAGTAAGAAAGAAGAAAGAAAGAAGTAAGAACGAAGAAAGAAAGAAGTAAGAAAGAAGTAAGAAAGAAGTAAGAAAGAAAGAAGAAAGAAGTAAGAAAGAAGTAAGAAAGAAGTAAGAAAGAAGAAAAAAGAAGTAAGAAAGAAATAAGAAAGAAAGAAGTAAGAAAGAAGTAAGAAAGAAAGAAGAAAGTAGTAAGAAAGAAGTAAGAAAGAAGTAAGAATGAAGTAAGAAACAAGTAAGAAAGAAGTAAGAAAGAAAGAAGAAAGAAGAAAGAAAGAAGTAAGAAAGAAGTAAGAAAGAAGTAAGAAAGAAGTAAGAAGGAATGAAGAAAGTAGTAAGAAAGAAGTAAGAAAGAAGTATGAAAGAAGTAAGAAAGAAAGAAGAAAGAAGTAAGAAAGAAGTAAGAAAGAAGTAAGAAAGAAGTAAGAAAGAAGAAAGATAGAAGTAAGAAAGAAGAAAGAAAGAAGTAAGAAAGAAGTAAGAAAGAAGAAAGAAGTAAGAAAGAAGTACGAAAGAAAGAAGAAAGAAGTAAGAAAGAAGTAAGAAAGAAGTAAGAAAGAAGAAAAAAGAAGTTAAAAAGAAGTAAGAAAGAAGTAAGAAAGAAGTAAGAAAGAAGTAAGGAAGAAGTAAGAAAGAAGAAAGAAAGAAGTATGAAAGAAGTAAGAAAGAAGAAAGAAAGAAGTAATAAAGAAGTAAGAAAGAAGTAAGAAAGAAGTAATAAAGAATTAAGAAGGAATGAAGAAAGAAGTAAGAAAGAAGAAAGAAAGAAGTAAGAAAGAAGTAAGAAAGAAGTATGAAAGAAGTAAGAAAGAAGAAAGAAAGAAGTAAGAAAGAAGTAAGAAAGAAGAAAGAAAGAATTAAGAAAGAAGTAAGAAAGAAGTAAGAAAGAAGTAAGAAAGAAGTAAGAAGGAATGAAGAAAGTAGTAAGAAAGAAGTAAGAAAGAAGTAAGAAAGAAAGAAGAAAGAAGTAAGAAAGAAGTAAGAAAGAAGTAAGAAAGAAGTAAGAAAGAAGAAACATAGAAGTAAGAAAGAAGAAAGAGAGAAGTAAGAAAGAAGTAAGAAAGAAGTAAGAAAGAAGTAAGAAAGAAGTACGAAAGAAGTAAGAAAGAAATAAGAAAGAAAGAAGTAAGAAAGAAGTAAGAAAGAAGAAAGATAGAAGTAAGAAAGAAGAAAGAAAGAAGTAAGAAAGAAGTAAGAAAGAAGTAAGAAAGAAGTAAGAAAGAAGTACGAAAGAAGTAAGAAAGAAAGAAGTAAGAAAGAAGTAAGAAAGAAGTAAGAAAGAAAGAAGAAAGAAGTAAGTAAGAAGTAAGAAAGAAGTAAGAAAGAAGTAAGAAAGAAGAAAAAAGAAGTAAGAAAGAAATAAGAAAGAAAGAAGAAAGAAGTAAGAAAGAAAGAAGAAAGAAGTAAGAAAGAAGTAAGAAAGAAGTAAGAAAGAAGTAAGAAAGAAGTAAGAAACAAGTAAGAAAGAAGTAAGAAAGAAAGAAGAAAGAAGAAGGAAAGAAGTAAGAAAGAAGTAAGAAAGAAGTAAGAAAGAAGTAAGAAAGAAAGAAGAAAGAAGTAAGAAAGAAGTAAGAAAGAAGTAAGAAAGAAGCAAGAAAGAAGAAAGATAGAAGTAAGAAAGAAGAAAGAAAGAAGTAAGAAAGAAGTAAGAAAGAAGTAAGAAAGAAGTAAGAAAGAAGTACGAAAGAAGTAAGAAAGAAATAAGAAAGAAAGAAGTAAGAAAGAAGTAAGAAAGAAAGAAGAAAGAAGTAAGAAAGAAGTAAGAAAGAAGTAAGAAAGAAGTAAGAAAGAAGTAAGAAAGAAGTATGAAAGAAGTAAGAAAGAAGAAAGAAAGAAGAAAGAAGTAAGAAAGAAGAAAGAAAGAAGTAAGAAAGAAGTAAGAAAGAAGTAAGAAAGAAGTAAGAAAGAAGAAAGATAGAAGTAAGAAAGAAGAAAGAAAGAAGTAACAAAGAAGTAAGAAAGAAGTAAGAAAGAAGTAAGAAAGAAGTACGAAAGAAGTAAGAAAGAAATAAGAAAGAAAGAAGTAAGAAAGAAGTAAGAAAGAAAGAAGAAAGAAGTAAGAAAGAAGTAAGAAAGAAGTAAGAAAGAAGTAAGAAAGAAGTAAGAAAGAAGTAAGAAAGAAGAAAGAAAGAAGTAAGAACGAAGAAAGAAAGAAGTAAGAAAGAAGTAAGAAAGAAGTAAGAAAGAAGTAAGAAAGAAAGAAGAAAGAAGTAAGAAAGAAGTAAGAAAGAAGTAAGAAAGAAATAAGAAAGAAAGAAGTAAGAAAGAAGTAAGAAAGAAAGAAGAAAGTAGTAAGAAAGAAGTAAGAAAGAAGTAAGAAAGAAGTAAGAAAGAAGTAAGAAACAAGTAAGAAAGAAGTAAGAAAGAAAGAAGAAAGAAGAAAGAAAGAAGTAAGAAAGAAGTAAGAAAGAAGTAAGAAAGAAGTAAGAAGGAATGAAGAAAGTAGTAAGAAAGAAGTAAGAAAGAAGTATGAAAGAAGTAAGAAAGAAAGAAGAAAGAAGTAAGAAAGAAGTAAGAAAGAAGTAAGAAAGAAGTAAGAAAGAAGAAAGATAGAAGTAAGAAAGAAGAAAGAAAGAAGTAAGAAAGAAGTAAGAAAGAAGAAAGAAGTAAGAAAGAAGTACGAAAGAAAGAAGAAAGAAGTAAGAAAGAAGTAAGAAAGAAGTAAGAAAGAAGAAAAAAGAAGTTAAAAAGAAGTAAGAAAGAAGTAAGAAAGAAGTAAGAAAGAAGTAAGGAAGAAGTAAGAAAGAAGAAAGAAAGAAGTATGAAAGAAGTAAGAAAGAAGAAAGAAAGAAGTAAGAAAGAAGTAAGAAAGAAGTAATAAAGAAGTAAGAAAGAAGTAAGAAAGAAGTAATAAAGAATTAAGAAGGAATGAAGAAAGAAGTAAGAAAGAAGAAAGAAAGAAGTAAGAAAGAAGTATGAAAGAAGTAAGAAAGAAGAAAGAAAGAAGTAAGAAAGAAGTAAGAAAGAAGAAAGAAAGAATTAAGAAAGAAGTAAGAAAGAAGTAAGAAAGAAGTAAGAAAGAAGTAAGAAGGAATGAAGAAAGTAGTAAGAAAGAAGTAAGAAAGAAGTAAGAAAGAAAGAAGAAAGAAGTAAGAAAGAAGTAAGAAAGAAGTAAGAAAGAAGTAAGAAAGAAGAAACATAGAAGTAAGAAAGAAGAAAGAGAGAAGTAAGAAAGAAGTAAGAAAGAAGTAAGAAAGAAGTAAGAAAGAAGTACGAAAGAAGTAAGAAAGAAATAAGAAAGAAAGAAGTAAGAAAGAAGTAAGAAAGAAGAAAGATAGAAGTAAGAAAGAAGAAAGAAAGAAGTAAGAAAGAAGTAAGAAAGAAGTAAGAAAGAAGTAAGAAAGAAGTACGAAAGAAGTAAGAAAGAAAGAAGTAAGAAAGAAGTAAGAAAGAAGTAAGAAAGAAAGAAGAAAGAAGTAAGTAAGAAGTAAGAAAGAAGTAAGAAAGAAGTAAGAAAGAAGAAAAAAGAAGTAAGAAAGAAATAAGAAAGAAAGAAGAAAGAAGTAAGAAAGAAAGAAGAAAGAAGTAAGAAAGAAGTAAGAAAGAAGTAAGAAAGAAGTAAGAAAGAAGTAAGAAACAAGTAAGAAAGAAGTAAGAAAGAAAGAAGAAAGAAGTAGGAAAGAAGTAAGAAAGAAGTAAGAAAGAAGTAAGAAAGAAGTAAGAAAGAAAGAAGAAAGAAGTAAGAAAGAAGTAAGAAAGAAGTAAGAAAGAAGCAAGAAAGAAGAAAGATAGAAGTAAGAAAGAAGAAAGAAAGAAGTAAGAAAGAAGTAAGAAAGAAGTAAGAAAGAAGTAAGAAAGAAGTACGAAAGAAGTAAGAAAGAAATAAGAAAGAAAGAAGTAAGAAAGAAGTAAGAAAGAAAGAAGAAAGAAGTAAGAAAGAAGTAAGAAAGAAGTAAGAAAGAAGTAAGAAAGAAGTAAGAAAGAAGTACGAAAGAAGTAAGAAAGAAGTAAGAAAGAAGTTAAAAAGAAGTAAGATAAAAAGTAAGAAAGAAGTAAGAAAGGAATAAGAAATAAGAAAGAAGTAAGAAAGAAGTAAGAAAGAAGTAAGAAAGAAGTAAGAAAGAAGTAAGAAAGAAGTTAAAAAGAAGTAAGATAAAAAGTAAGAAAGAAGTAAGAAAGGAATAAGAAATAAGAATGAAGTAAGAAAGAAGTAAGAAAGAAGTAAGAAAGAAAGAAGTAAGAAAGAAGAAAGAAACAAGTAAGAAAGAAGAAAGAAAGAAGTACGAAAGAAGTAAGAAAGAAGTAAAAAAGAAAGAAGTAAGAAAGAAGTAAGAAAGAAGTAAGAAAGAAGTAAGAAAGAAGAAAGATAGAAGTAAGAAAGAAGAAAGAAAGAAGTAACAAAGAAGTAAGAAAGAAGTAAGAAAGAAGTAAGAAAGAAGTACGAAAGAAGTAAGAAAGAAATAAGAAAGAAAGAAGTAAGAAAGAAGTAAGAAAGAAAGAAGAAAGAAGTAAGAAAGAAGTAAGAAAGAAGTAAGAAAGAAGTAAGAAAGAAGTAAGAAAGAAGTAAGAAAGAAGAAAGAAAGAAGTAAGAACGAAGAAAGAAAGAAGTAAGAAAGAAGTAAGAAAGAAGTAAGAAAGAAGTAAGAAAGAAAGAAGAAAGAAGTAAGAAAGAAGTAAGAAAGAAGTAAGAAAGAAGAAAAAAGAAGTAAGAAAGAAATAAGAAAGAAAGAAGTAAGAAAGAAGTAAGAAAGAAAGAAGAAAGAAGTAAGAAAGAAGTAAGAAAGAAGTAAGAAAGAAGTAAGAAAGAAGTAAGAAACAAGTAAGAAAGAAGTAAGAAAGAAAGAAGAAAGAAGAAAGAAAGAAGTAAGAAAGAAGTAAGAAAGAAGTAAGAAAGAAGTAAGAAGGAATGAAGAAAGTAGTAAGAAAGAAGTAAGAAAGAAGTATGAAAGAAGTAAGAAAGAAAGAAGAAAGAAGAAAGAAAGAAGTAAGAAAGAAGTAAGAAAGAAGTAAGAAAGAAGAAAGATAGAAGTAAGAAAGAAGAAAGAAAGAAGTAAGAAAGAAGTAAGAAAGAAGAAAGAAGTAAGAAAGAAGTACGAAAGAAAGAAGAAAGAAGTAAGAAAGAAGTAAGAAAGAAGTAAGAAAGAAGAAAAAAGAAGTTAAAAAGAAGTAAGAAAGAAGTAAGAAAGAAGTAAGAAAGAAGTAAGGAAGAAGTAAGAAAGAAGAAAGAAAGAAGTATGAAAGAAGTAAGAAAGAAGAAAGAAAGAAGTAAGAAAGAAGTAAGAAAGAAGTAAGAAAGAAGTACGAAAGAAGTAAGAAAGAAGTAAGAAAGAAGTTAAAAAGAAGTAAGATAAAAAGTAAGAAAGAAGTAAGAAAGGAATAAGAAATAAGAAAGAAGTAAGAAAGAAGTAAGAAAGAAGTAAGAAAGAAGTAAGAAAGAAGTAAGAAAGAAGTTAAAAAGAAGTAAGATAAAAAGTAAGAAAGAAGTAAGAAAGGAATAAGAAATAAGAATGAAGTAAGAAAGAAGTAAGAAAGAAGTAAGAAAGAAAGAAGTAAGAAAGAAGAAAGAAACAAGTAAGAAAGAAGAAAGAAAGAAGTACGAAAGAAGTAAGAAAGAAGTAAAAAAGAAAGAAGTAAGAAAGAAGTAAGAAAGAAGTAAGAAAGAAGTAAGAAAGAAGTAAGAAAGAAGAAAGAAGTAAGAAAGAAAGAAGAAAGAAGTAAGAAAGAAGTAAGAAAGAAGTATGAAAGAAGTAAGAAAGAAGAAAGAAAGAAGTAAGAAAGAAGTAAGAAAGAAGTAAGAAAGAAGTAAGAAAGAAGTAAGAAAGAAAGGAGAAAGAAGTAAGAAAGAAGTAAGAAAGAAGTAAGAAAGAAGTAAGAAAGAAGAAAGAAAGAAGTAAGAAAGAAGTAAGAAAGAAGTAAGAAAGAAGTAAGAAAGAAGTAAGAAAGAAGTAAGAAAGAAGTAAGAAATAAGTAAGAAAGAAGAAAAAAGAAAGAAGAAAGAAGTAAGAAAGAAGTAAGAAAGAAGTATGAAAGAAGTAAGAAAGAAGAAAGAAAGAAGTAAGAAAGAAGTAAGAAAGAAGTAAGAAAGAAGTAAGAAAGAAAGAAGAAAGAAGAAAGAAAGAAGTAAGAAAGAAGTAAGAGAGAAGTAAGAAGTAATGAAGAAAGTAGTAAGAAAGAAGTAAGAAAGAAGTAAGAAGGAAGTAAGAAACAAGTAAGAAAGAAGTAAGAAAGAAAGAAGAAAGAAGTAAGAAAGAAGTAAGAAAGAAGTAAGAAATAAGTAAGAAAGAAGAAAAAAGAAGTTAGAAAGAAGTAAGAAAGAAGTAAGAAAGAAGTAAGAAAGAAAGAAGAAAGAAATAAGAAAGAAGTAAGAAAGAAGTATGAAAGAAGTAAGAAAGAAGAAAGAAAGAAGTAAGAAAGAAGTAAGAAAGAAGTAAGAAAGAAATAAGAAAGAAAGAAGAAAGAAGAAAGAAAGAAGTAGGAAAGAAGTAAGAAAGAAGTAAGATAGAAGTAATAAAGAATTAAGAAGGAATGAAGAAAGAAGTAAGAAAGAAGAAAGAACGAAGTAAGAAAGAAGTAAGAAAGAAGTAAGAAAGAAGTAAGAAAGAAAGAAGAAAGAAGTAAGAAAGAAGTAAGAAAGAAGTATGAAAGAAGTAAGAAAGAAGAAAGAAAGAAGAAAGAAGTAAGAAAGAAGAAAGAAAGAAGTAAGAAAGAAGTAAGAAAGAAGTAAGAAAGAAGTAAGAAAGAAGTAAGAAGGAATGAAGAAAGTAGTAAGAAAGAAGTAAGAAAGAAGTAAGAAAGAAGTAAGAAAGAAAGAAGAAAGAAGTAAGAAAGAAGTAAGAAAGAAGTAAGAAAGAAGTAAGAAAGAAGAAAGATAGAAGTAAGAAAGAAGAAAGAAAGAAGTAACAAAGAAGTAAGAAAGAAGTAAGAAAGAAGTAAGAAAGAAGTACGAAAGAAGTAAGAAAGAAATAAGAAAGAAAGAAGTAAGAAAGAAGTAAGAAAGAAAGAAGAAAGAAGTAAGAAAGAAGTAAGAAAGAAGTAAGAAAGAAAGAAGAAAGAAGTAAGAAAGAAGTAAGAAAGAAGAAAGAAAGAAGTAAGAACGAAGAAAGAAAGAAGTAAGAAAGAAGTAAGAAAGAAGTAAGAAAGAAAGAAGAAAGAAGTAAGAAAGAAGTAAGAAAGAAGTAAGAAAGAAGTAAGAAACAAGTAAGAAAGAAGTAAGAAAGAAAGAAGAAAGAAGAAAGAAAGAAGTAAGAAAGAAGTAAGAAAGAAGTAAGAAAGAAGTAAGAAGGAATGAAGAAAGTAGTAAGAAAGAAGTAAGAAAGAAGTATGAAAGAAGTAAGAAAGAAAGAAGAAAGAAGTAAGAAAGAAGTAAGAAAGAAGTAAGAAAGAAGTAAGAAAGAAGAAAGATAGAAGTAAGAAAGAAGAAAGAAAGAAGTAAGAAAGAAGTAAGAAAGAAGAAAGAAGTAAGAAAGAAGTACGAAAGAAAGAAGAAAGAAGTAAGAAAGAAGTAAGAAAGAAGTAAGAAAGAAGAAAAAAGAAGTTAAAAAGAAGTAAGAAAGAAGTAAGAAAGAAGTAAGAAAGAAGTAAGGAAGAAGTAAGAAAGAAGAAAGAAAGAAGTATGAAAGAAGTAAGAAAGAAGAAAGAAAGAAGTAAGAAAGAAGTAAGAAAGAAGTAATAAAGAAGTAAGAAAGAAGAAAAAAGAAGTAAGAAAGAAATAAGAAAGAAAGAAGAAAGAAGTAAGAAAGAAAGAAGAAAGAAGTAAGAAAGAAGTAAGAAAGAAGTAAGAAAGAAGTAAGAAACAAGTAAGAAAGAAGTAAGAAAGAAAGAAGAAAGAAGAAGGAAAGAAGTAAGAAAGAAGTAAGAAAGAAGTAAGAAAGAAGTAAGAAAGAAAGAAGAAAGAAGTAAGAAAGAAGTAAGAAAGAAGTAAGAAAGAAGCAAGAAAGAAGAAAGATAGAAGTAAGAAAGAAGAAAGAAAGAAGTAAGAAAGAAGTAAGAAAGAAGTAAGAAAGAAGTAAGAAAGAAGTACGAAAGAAGTAAGAAAGAAATAAGAAAGAAAGAAGTAAGAAAGAAGTAAGAAAGAAAGAAGAAAGAAGTAAGAAAGAAGTAAGAAAGAAGTAAGAAAGAAGTAAGAAAGAAGTAAGAAAGAAGTATGAAAGAAGTAAGAAAGAAGAAAGAAAGAAGAAAGAAGTAAGAAAGAAGAAAGAAAGAAGTAAGAAAGAAGTAAGAAAGAAGTAAGAAAGAAGTAAGAAAGAAGAAAGATAGAAGTAAGAAAGAAGAAAGAAAGAAGTAACAAAGAAGTAAGAAAGAAGTAAGAAAGAAGTAAGAAAGAAGTACGAAAGAAGTAAGAAAGAAATAAGAAAGAAAGAAGTAAGAAAGAAGTAAGAAAGAAAGAAGAAAGAAGTAAGAAAGAAGTAAGAAAGAAGTAAGAAAGAAGTAAGAAAGAAGTAAGAAAGAAGTAAGAAAGAAGAAAGAAAGAAGTAAGAACGAAGAAAGAAAGAAGTAAGAAAGACGTAAGAAAGAAGTAAGAAAGAAGTAAGAAAGAAAGAAGAAAGAAGTAAGAAAGAAGTAAGAAAGAAGTAAGAAAGAAGAAAAAAGAAGTAAGAAAGAAATAAGAAAGAAAGAAGTAAGAAAGAAGTAAGAAAGAAAGAAGAAAGTAGTAAGAAAGAAGTAAGAAAGAAGTAAGAAAGAAGTAAGAAAGAAGTAAGAAACAAGTAAGAAAGAAGTAAGAAAGAAAGAAGAAAGAAGAAAGAAAGAAGTAAGAAAGAAGTAAGAAAGAAGTAAGAAAGAAGTAAGAAGGAATGAAGAAAGTAGTAAGAAAGAAGTAAGAAAGAAGTATGAAAGAAGTAAGAAAGAAAGAAGAAAGAAGTAAGAAAGAAGTAAGAAAGAAGTAAGAAAGAAGTAAGAAAGAAGTAAGAAAGAAGTAAGAAAGAAGAAACATAGAAGTAAGAAAGAAGAAAGAGAGAAGTAAGAAAGAAGTAAGAAAGAAGTAAGAAAGAAGTAAGAAAGAAGTACGAAAGAAGTAAGAAAGAAATAAGAAAGAAAGAAGTAAGAAAGAAGTAAGAAAGAAGAAAGATAGAAGTAAGAAAGAAGAAAGAAAGAAGTAAGAAAGAAGTAAGAAAGAAGTAAGAAAGAAGTAAGAAAGAAGTACGAAAGAAGTAAGAAAGAAAGAAGTAAGAAAGAAGTAAGAAAGAAAGAAGAAAGAAGTAAGTAAGAAGTAAGAAAGAAGTAAGAAAGAAGTAAGAAAGAAGAAAAAAGAAGTAAGAAAGAAATAAGAAAGAAAGAAGAAAGAAGTAAGAAAGAAAGAAGAAAGAAGTAAGAAAGAAGTAAGAAAGAAGTAAGAAAGAAGTAAGAAAGAAGTAAGAAACAAGTAAGAAAGAAGTAAGAAAGAAAGAAGAAAGAAGAAGGAAAGAAGAAGGAAAGAAGTAAGAAAGAAGTAAGAAAGAAGTAAGAAAGAAGTAAGAAAGAAAGAAGAAAGAAGTAAGAAAGAAGTAAGAAAGAAGTAAGAAAGAAGCAAGAAAGAAGAAAGATAGAAGTAAGAAAGAAGAAAGAAAGAAGTAAGAAAGAAGTAAGAAAGAAGTAAGAAAGAAGTAAGAAAGAAGTACGAAAGAAGTAAGAAAGAAATAAGAAAGAAAGAAGTAAGAAAGAAGTAAGAAAGAAAGAAGAAAGAAGTAAGAAAGAAGTAAGAAAGAAGTAAGAAAGAAGTAAGAAAGAAGTAAGAAAGAAGTATGAAAGAAGTAAGAAAGAAGAAAGAAAGAAGAAAGAAGTAAGAAAGAAGAAAGAAAGAAGTAAGAAAGAAGTAAGAAAGAAGTAAGAAAGAAGTAAGAAAGAAGAAAGATAGAAGTAAGAAAGAAGAAAGAAAGAAGTAACAAAGAAGTAAGAAAGAAGTAAGAAAGAAGTAAGAAAGAAGTACGAAAGAAGTAAGAAAGAAATAAGAAAGAAAGAAGTAAGAAAGAAGTAAGAAAGAAAGAAGAAAGAAGTAAGAAAGAAGTAAGAAAGAAGTAAGAAAGAAGTAAGAAAGAAGTAAGAAAGAAGTAAGAAAGAAGAAAGAAAGAAGTAAGAACGAAGAAAGAAAGAAGTAAGAAAGAAGTAAGAAAGAAGTAAGAAAGAAGTAAGAAAGAAAGAAGAAAGAAGTAGGAAAGAAGTAAGAAAGAAGTAAGAAAGAAGAAAAAAGAAGTAAGAAAGAAATAAGAAAGAAAGAAGTAAGAAAGAAGTAAGAAAGAAAGAAGAAAGTAGTAAGAAAGAAGTAAGAAAGAAGTAAGAAAGAAGTAAGAAAGAAGTAAGAAACAAGTAAGAAAGAAGTAAGAAAGAAAGAAGAAAGAAGAAAGAAAGAAGTAAGAAAGAAGTAAGAAAGAAGTAAGAAAGAAGTAAGAAGGAATGAAGAAAGTAGTAAGAAAGAAGTAAGAAAGAAGTATGAAAGAAGTAAGAAAGAAAGAAGAAAGAAGTAAGAAAGAAGTAAGAAAGAAGTAAGAAAGAAGTAAGAAAGAAGAAAGATAGAAGTAAGAAAGAAGAAAGAAAGAAGTAAGAAAGAAGTAAGAAAGAAGAAAGAAGTAAGAAAGAAGTACGAAAGAAAGAAGAAAGAAGTAAGAAAGAAGTAAGAAAGAAGTAAGAAAGAAGAAAAAAGAAGTTAAAAAGAAGTAAGAAAGAAGTAAGAAAGAAGTAAGAAAGAAGTAAGGAAGAAGTAAGAAAGAAGAAAGAAAGAAGTATGAAAGAAGTAAGAAAGAAGAAAGAAAGAAGTAAGAAAGAAGTAAGAAAGAAGTAATAAAGAAGTAAGAAAGAAGTAAGAAAGAAGTAATAAAGAATTAAGAAGGAATGAAGAAAGAAGTAAGAAAGAAGAAAGAAAGAAGTAAGAAAGAAGTATGAAAGAAGTAAGAAAGAAGAAAGAAAGAAGTAAGAAAGAAGTAAGAAAGAAGAAAGAAAGAATTAAGAAAGAAGTAAGAAAGAAGTAAGAAAGAAGTAAGAAAGAAGTAAGAAGGAATGAAGAAAGTAGTAAGAAAGAAGTAAGAAAGAAGTAAGAAAGAAAGAAGAAAGAAGTAAGAAAGAAGTAAGAAAGAAGTAAGAAAGAAGTAAGAAAGAAGAAACATAGAAGTAAGAAAGAAGAAAGAGAGAAGTAAGAAAGAAGTAAGAAAGAAGTAAGAAAGAAGTAAGAAAGAAGTACGAAAGAAGTAAGAAAGAAATAAGAAAGAAAGAAGTAAGAAAGAAGTAAGAAAGAAGAAAGATAGAAGTAAGAAAGAAGAAAGAAAGAAGTAAGAAAGAAGTAAGAAAGAAGTAAGAAAGAAGTAAGAAAGAAGTACGAAAGAAAGAAGAAAGAAGTAAGAAAGAAGTAAGAAAGAAATAAGAAAGAAAGAAGAAAGAAGTAAGTAAGAAGTAAGAAAGAAGTAAGAAAGAAGTAAGAAAGAAGAAAAAAGAAGTAAGAAAGAAATAAGAAAGAAAGAAGAAAGAAGTAAGAAAGAAAGAAGAAAGAAGTAAGAAAGAAGTAAGAAAGAAGTAAGAAAGAAGTAAGAAAGAAGTAAGAAACAAGTAAGAAAGAAGTAAGAAAGAAAGAAGAAAGAAGTAGGAAAGAAGTAAGAAAGAAGTAAGAAAGAAGTAAGAAAGAAGTAAGAAAGAAAGAAGAAAGAAGTAAGAAAGAAGTAAGAAAGAAGTAAGAAAGAAGCAAGAAAGAAGAAAGATAGAAGTAAGAAAGAAGAAAGAAAGAAGTAAGAAAGAAGTAAGAAAGAAGTAAGAAAGAAGTAAGAAAGAAGTACGAAAGAAGTAAGAAAGATAAAAGAAAGAAAGAAGTAAGAAAGAAGTAAGAAAGAAAGAAGAAAGAAGTAAGAAAGAAGTAAGAAAGAAGTAAGAAAGAAGTAAGAAAGAAGTAAGAAAGAAGTACGAAAGAAGTAAGAAAGAAGTAAGAAAGAAGTTAAAAAGAAGTAAGATAAAAAGTAAGAAAGAAGTAAGAAAGGAATAAGAAATAAGAAAGAAGTAAGAAAGAAGTAAGAAAGAAGTAAGAAAGAAGTAAGAAAGAAGTAAGAAAGAAGTTAAAAAGAAGTAAGATAAAAAGTAAGAAAGAAGTAAGAAAGGAATAAGAAATAAGAATGAAGTAAGAAAGAAGTAAGAAAGAAGTAAGAAAGAAAGAAGTAAGAAAGAAGAAAGAAACAAGTAAGAAAGAAGAAAGAAAGAAGTACGAAAGAAGTAAGAAAGAAGTAAAAAAGAAAGAAGTAAGAAAGAAGTAAGAAAGAAGTAAGAAAGAAGTAAGAAAGAAGAAAGATAGAAGTAAGAAAGAAGAAAGAAAGAAGTAACAAAGAAGTAAGAAAGAAGTAAGAAAGAAGTAAGAAAGAAGTACGAAAGAAGTAAGAAAGAAATAAGAAAGAAAGAAGTAAGAAAGAAGTAAGAAAGAAAGAAGAAAGAAGTAAGAAAGAAGTAAGAAAGAAGTAAGAAAGAAGTAAGAAAGAAGTAAGAAAGAAGTAAGAAAGAAGAAAGAAAGAAGTAAGAACGAAGAAAGAAAGAAGTAAGAAAGAAGTAAGAAAGAAGTAAGAAAGAAGTAAGAAAGAAAGAAGAAAGAAGTAAGAAAGAAGTAAGAAAGAAGTAAGAAAGAAGAAAAAAGAAGTAAGAAAGAAATAAGAAAGAAAGAAGTAAGAAAGAAGTAAGAAAGAAAGAAGAAAGAAGTAAGAAAGAAGTAAGAAAGAAGTAAGAAAGAAGTAAGAAAGAAGTAAGAAACAAGTAAGAAAGAAGTAAGAAAGAAAGAAGAAAGAAGAAAGAAAGAAGTAAGAAAGAAGTAAGAAAGAAGTAAGAAAGAAGTAAGAAGGAATGAAGAAAGTAGTAAGAAAGAAGTAAGAAAGAAGTATGAAAGAAGTAAGAAAGAAAGAAGAAAGAAGAAAGAAAGAAGTAAGAAAGAAGTAAGAAAGAAGTAAGAAAGAAGAAAGATAGAAGTAAGAAAGAAGAAAGAAAGAAGTAAGAAAGAAGTAAGAAAGAAGAAAGAAGTAAGAAAGAAGTACGAAAGAAAGAAGAAAGAAGTAAGAAAGAAGTAAGAAAGAAGTAAGAAAGAAGAAAAAAGAAGTTAAAAAGAAGTAAGAAAGAAGTAAGAAAGAAGTAAGAAAGAAGTAAGGAAGAAGTAAGAAAGAAGAAAGAAAGAAGTATGAAAGAAGTAAGAAAGAAGAAAGAAAGAAGTAAGAAAGAAGTAAGAAAGAAGTAAGAAAGAAGTAAGAAAGAAGTACGAAAGAAGTAAGAAAGAAGTAAGAAAGAAGTTAAAAAGAAGTAAGATAAAAAGTAAGAAAGAAGTAAGAAAGGAATAAGAAATAAGAAAGAAGTAAGAAAGAAGTAAGAAAGAAGTAAGAAAGAAGTAAGAAAGAAGTAAGAAAGAAGTTAAAAAGAAGTAAGATAAAAAGTAAGAAAGAAGTAAGAAAGGAATAAGAAATAAGAATGAAGTAAGAAAGAAGTAAGAAAGAAGTAAGAAAGAAAGAAGTAAGAAAGAAGAAAGAAACAAGTAAGAAAGAAGAAAGAAAGAAGTACGAAAGAAGTAAGAAAGAAGTAAAAAAGAAAGAAGTAAGAAAGAAGTAAGAAAGAAGTAAGAAAGAAGTAAGAAAGAAGTAAGAAAGAAGAAAGAAGTAAGAAAGAAAGAAGAAAGAAGTAAGAAAGAAGTAAGAAAGAAGTATGAAAGAAGTAAGAAAGAAGAAAGAAAGAAGTAAGAAAGAAGTAAGAAAGAAGTAAGAAAGAAGTAAGAAAGAAGTAAGAAAGAAAGGAGAAAGAAGTAAGAAAGAAGTAAGAAAGAAGTAAGAAAGAAGTAAGAAAGAAGAAAGAAAGAAGTAAGAAAGAAGTAAGAAAGAAGTAAGAAAGAAGTAAGAAAGAAGTAAGAAAGAAGTAAGAAAGAAGTAAGAAATAAGTAAGAAAGAAGAAAAAAGAAAGAAGAAAGAAGTAAGAAAGAAGTAAGAAAGAAGTATGAAAGAAGTAAGAAAGAAGAAAGAAAGAAGTAAGAAAGAAGTAAGAAAGAAGTAAGAAAGAAGTAAGAAAGAAAGAAGAAAGAAGAAAGAAAGAAGTAAGAAAGAAGTAAGAGAGAAGTAAGAAGTAATGAAGAAAGTAGTAAGAAAGAAGTAAGAAAGAAGTAAGAAGGAAGTAAGAAACAAGTAAGAAAGAAGTAAGAAAGAAAGAAGAAAGAAGTAAGAAAGAAGTAAGAAAGAAGTAAGAAATAAGTAAGAAAGAAGAAAAAAGAAGTTAGAAAGAAGTAAGAAAGAAGTAAGAAAGAAGTAAGAAAGAAAGAAGAAAGAAATAAGAAAGAAGTAAGAAAGAAGTATGAAAGAAGTAAGAAAGAAGAAAGAAAGAAGTAAGAAAGAAGTAAGAAAGAAGTAAGAAAGAAATAAGAAAGAGAGAAGAAAGAAGAAAGAAAGAAGTAGGAAAGAAGTAAGAAAGAAGTAAGATAGAAGTAATAAAGAATTAAGAAGGAATGAAGAAAGAAGTAAGAAAGAAGAAAGAACGAAGTAAGAAAGAAGTAAGAATGAAGTAAGAAAGAAGTAAGAAAGAAAGAAGAAAGAAGTAAGAAAGAAGTAAGAAAGAAGTATGAAAGAAGTAAGAAAGAAGAAAGAAAGAAGAAAGAAGTAAGAAAGAAGAAAGAAAGAAGTAAGAAAGAAGTAAGAAAGAAGTAAGAAAGAAGTAAGAAAGAAGTAAGAAGGAATGAAGAAAGTAGTAAGAAAGAAGTAAGAAAGAAGTAAGAAAGAAGTAAGAAAGAAAGAAGAAAGAAGTAAGAAAGAAGTAAGAAAGAAGTAAGAAAGAAGTAAGAAAGAAGAAAGATAGAAGTAAGAAAGAAGAAAGAAAGAAGTAACAAAGAAGTAAGAAAGAAGTAAGAAAGAAGTAAGAAAGAAGTACGAAAGAAGTAAGAAAGAAATAAGAAAGAAAGAAGTAAGAAAGAAGTAAGAAAGAAAGAAGAAAGAAGTAAGAAAGAAGTAAGAAAGAAGTAAGAAAGAAAGAAGAAAGAAGTAAGAAAGAAGTAAGAAAGAAGAAAGAAAGAAGTAAGAACGAAGAAAGAAAGAAGTAAGAAAGAAGTAAGAAAGAAGTAAGAAAGAAAGAAGAAAGAAGTAAGAAAGAAGTAAGAAAGAAGTAAGAAAGAAGAAAAAAGAAGTAAGAAAGAAATAAGAAAGAAAGAAGTAAGAAAGAAGTAAGAAAGAAAGAAGAAAGTAGTAAGAAAGAAGTAAGAAAGAAGTAAGAATGAAGTAAGAAACAAGTAAGAAAGAAGTAAGAAAGAAAGAAGAAAGAAGAAAGAAAGAAGTAAGAAAGAAGTAAGAAAGAAGTAAGAAAGAAGTAAGAAGGAATGAAGAAAGTAGTAAGAAAGAAGTAAGAAAGAAGTATGAAAGAAGTAAGAAAGAAAGAAGAAAGAAGTAAGAAAGAAGTAAGAAAGAAGTAAGAAAGAAGTAAGAAAGAAGAAAGATAGAAGTAAGAAAGAAGAAAGAAAGAAGTAAGAAAGAAGTAAGAAAGAAGAAAGAAGTAAGAAAGAAGTACGAAAGAAAGAAGAAAGAAGTAAGAAAGAAGTAAGAAAGAAGAAAAAAGAAGTTAAAAAGAAGTAAGAAAGAAGTAAGAAAGAAGTAAGAAAGAAGTAAGGAAGAAGTAAGAAAGAAGAAAGAAAGAAGTATGAAAGAAGTAAGAAAGAAGAAAGAAAGAAGTAAGAAAGAAGTAAGAAAGAAGTAATAAAGAAGTAAGAAAGAAGTAAGAAAGAAGTAATAAAGAATTAAGAAGGAATGAAGAAAGAAGTAAGAAAGAAGAAAGAAAGAAGTAAGAAAGAAGTAAGAAAGAAGTATGAAAGAAGTAAGAAAGAAGAAAGAAAGAAGTAAGAAAGAAGTAAGAAAGAAGAAAGAAAGAATTAAGAAAGAAGTAAGAAAGAAGTAAGAAAGAAGTAAGAAAGAAGTAAGAAGGAATGAAGAAAGTAGTAAGAAAGAAGTAAGAAAGAAGTAAGAAAGAAAGAAGAAAGAAGTAAGAAAGAAGTAAGAAAGAAGTAAGAAAGAAGTAAGAAAGAAGAAACATAGAAGTAAGAAAGAAGAAAGAGAGAAGTAAGAAAGAAGTAAGAAAGAAGTAAGAAAGAAGTAAGAAAGAAGTACGAAAGAAGTAAGAAAGAAATAAGAAAGAAAGAAGTAAGAAAGAAGTAAGAAAGAAGAAAGATAGAAGTAAGAAAGAAGAAAGAAAGAAGTAAGAAAGAAGTAAGAAAGAAGTAAGAAAGAAGTAAGAAAGAAGTACGAAAGAAGTAAGAAAGAAAGAAGTAAGAAAGAAGTAAGAAAGAAGTAAGAAAGAAAGAAGAAAGAAGTAAGTAAGAAGTAAGAAAGAAGTAAGAAAGAAGTAAGAAAGAAGAAAAAAGAAGTAAGAAAGAAATAAGAAAGAAAGAAGAAAGAAGTAAGAAAGAAAGAAGAAAGAAGTAAGAAAGAAGTAAGAAAGAAGTAAGAAAGAAGTAAGAAACAAGTAAGAAAGAAGTAAGAAAGAAAGAAGAAAGAAGAAGGAAAGAAGTAAGAAAGAAGTAAGAAAGAAGTAAGAAAGAAGTAAGAAAGAAAGAAGAAAGAAGTAAGAAAGAAGTAAGAAAGAAGTAAGAAAGAAGCAAGAAAGAAGAAAGATAGAAGTAAGAAAGAAGAAAGAAAGAAGTAAGAAAGAAGTAAGAAAGAAGTAAGAAAGAAGTAAGAAAGAAGTACGAAAGAAGTAAGAAAGAAATAAGAAAGAAAGAAGTAAGAAAGAAGTAAGAAAGAAAGAAGAAAGAAGTAAGAAAGAAGTAAGAAAGAAGTAAGAAAGAAGTAAGAAAGAAGTAAGAAAGAAGTATGAAAGAAGTAAGAAAGAAGTAATAAAGGAACAAGAAAGAATTAAGAAAGAAGTAAGAAAGAAGAAAGAAAGAAGAAAGAAGTAAGAAAGAAGTAAGAAAGAAGTAAGAAAGAAAGAAGAACGAAGTAAGAAACAAGTAGGAAAGAAGTAAGAAAGAAGTAAGAAAGAAGTAAGAAAGAAGTAAGAAAGAAGTAAGAAAGAAAGAAGAAAGAAGTAAGAAAGAAGTAAGAAAGAAGTAAGAAAGAAGTAAGAAAGAAGTAAGAAAGAAAGAAGAAAGAAGTAAGAAAGAAGTAAGAAAGAAGTATGAAAGAAGTAAGAAAGAAAGAAGAAAGAAGTAAGAAAGACGTAAGAAAGAAGTATGAAAGAAGTAAGAAAGACGAAAGAAAGAAGTAAGAAATAAGTAAGAAAGAAGTAAGAAAGAAGTAAGAAAGAAGTAAGAAAGAAAGAAGAAAGAAGTAAGAAAGAAGTAAGAAAGAAGTAAGAAAGAAGTAAGAAAGAAGTAAGAAAGAAGTAAGAAAGAAGAAAGAAAGAAGTAAGAACGAAGAAAGAAAGAAGTAAGAAAGAAGTAAGAAAGAAGTAAGAAAGAAGTAAGAAAGAAAGAAGAAAGAAGTAAGAAAGAAGTAAGAAAGAAGTAAGAAAGAAGAAAAAAGAAGTAAGAAAGAAATAAGAAAGAAAGAAGTAAGAAAGAAGTAAGAAAGAAAGAAGAAAGAAGTAAGAAAGAAGTAAGAAAGAAGTAAGAAAGAAGTAAGAAAGAAGTAAGAAACAAGTAAGAAAGAAGTAAGAAAGAAAGAAGAATGAAGAAAGAAAGAAGTAAGAAAGAAGTAAGAAAGAAGTAAGAAAGAAGTAAGAAGGAATGAAGACAGTAGTAAGAAAGAAGTAAGAAAGAAGTATGAAAGAAGTAAGAAAGAAAGAAGAAAGAAGTAAGAAAGAAGTAAGAAAGAAGTAAGAAAGAAGTAAGAAAGAAGAAAGATAGAAGTAAGAAAGAAGAAAGAAAGAAGTAAGAAAGAAGTAAGAAAGAAGAAAGAAGTAAGAAAGAAGTACGAAAGAAAGAAGAAAGAAGTAAGAAAGAAGTAAGAAAGAAGTAAGAAAGAAGAAAAAAGAAGTTAAAAAGAAGTAAGAAAGAAGTAAGAAAGAAGTAAGAAAGAAGTAAGGAAGAAGTAAGAAAGAAGAAAGAAAGAAGTATGAAAGAAGTAAGAAAGAAGAAAGAAAGAAGTAAGAAAGAAGTAAGAAAGAAGTAATAAAGAAGTAAGAAAGAAGTAAGAAAGAAGTAATAAAGAATTAAGAAGGAATGAAGAAAGAAGTAAGAAAGAAGAAAGAAAGAAGTAAGAAAGAAGTAAGAAAGAAGTATGAAAGAAGTAAGAAAGAAGAAAGAAAGAAGTAAGAAAGAAGTAAGAAAGAAGAAAGAAAGAAGTAAGAAAGAAGTAAGAAAGAAGTAAGAAAGAAGTAAGAAAGAAGTAAGAAAGAAGTAAGAAGGAATGAAGAAAGTAGTAAGAAAGAAGTAAGAAAGAAGTAAGAAAGAAAGAAGAAAGAAGTAAGAAAGAAGTAAGAAAGAAGTAAGAAAGAAGTAAGAAAGAAGAAACATAGAAGTAAGAAAGAAGAAAGAGAGAAGTAAGAAAGAAGTAAGAAAGAAGTAAGAAAGAAGTAAGAAAGAAGTACGAAAGAAGTAAGAAAGAAATAAGAAAGAAAGAAGTAAGAAAGAAGTAAGTAAGAAGAAAGATAGAAGTAAGAAAGAAGAAAGAAAGAAGTAAGAAAGAAGTAAGAAAGAAGTAAGAAAGAAGTAAGAAAGAAGTACGAAAGAAGTAAGAAAGAAAGAAGTAAGAAAGAAGTAAGAAAGAAGTAAGAAAGAAAGAAGAAAGAAGTAAGAAAGAAGTAAGAAAGAAGTAAGAAAGAAGTAAGAAAGAAGAAAAAAGAAGTAAGAAAGAAATAAGAAAGAAAGAAGAAAGAAGTAAGAAAGAAAGAAGAAAGAAGTAAGAAAGAAGTAAGAAAGAAGTAAGAAAGAAGTAAGAAAGAAGTAAGAAACAAGTAAGAAAGAAGTAAGAAAGAAAGAAGAAAGAAGAAGGAAAGAAGTAAGAAAGAAGTAAGAAAGAAGTAAGAAAGAAGTAAGAAAGAAAGAAGAAAGAAGTAAGAAAGAAGTAAGAAAGAAGTAAGAAAGAAGCAAGAAAGAAGAAAGATAGAAGTAAGAAAGAAGAAAGAAAGAAGTAAGAAAGAAGTAAGAAAGAAGTAAGAAAGAAGTAAGAAAGAAGTACGAAAGAAGTAAGAAAGAAATAAGAAAGAAAGAAGTAAGAAAGAAGTAAGAAAGAAAGAAGAAAGAAGTAAGAAAGAAGTAAGAAAGAAGTAAGAAAGAAGTAAGAAAGAAGTAAGAAAGAAGTAAGAAAGAAGAAAGAAAGAAGTAAGAAAGAAGAAAGAAAGAAGTAAGAAAGAAGTAAGAAAGAAGTAAGAAAGAAGTAAGAAAGAAAGAAGAAAGAAGTAAGAAAGAAGTAAGAAAGAAGTACGAAAGAAGTAAGAAAGAATTAAGAAAGAAAGAAGTAAGAAAGAAGTATGAAAGAAGTAAGAAAGACGAAAGAAAGAAGTAAGAAAGAAGTAAGAAAGAAGTAAGAAAGAAAGAAGAAAGAAGTAAGAAAGAAGTAAGAAAGAAGTAAGAAAGAAGTAAGAAGGAATGAAGAAAGAAGTAAGAAAGAAGAAAGAAAGAAGTAAGAAAGAAGTAAGAAAGAAAGAAGTAAGAAAGAATTAAGAAAGAAGTAAGAAAGTAGAAAAAAGAAGTAAGAAAGAAGTAAGAAAGAAGTAAGAAAGAAGCAAGAAAGAAGAAAGAAAGAAAGAAGAAAGAAGTAAGAAAGAAGTAAGAGAGAAGTAAGAAAGAAGTAAGAAAGAAGTAAGAAAGAAGTAAGAAAGAAGTAAGAAGGAATGAAGAAAGAAGTAAGAAAGAAGTAAGAAAGAAGAAAGAAAGAAGTAAGAAAGAAGAAAGAAAGAAGTAAGAAAGAAGTAAGAAAGAAGTAAGAAAGAAGTAAGAAAGAAGTAAGAAGGAATGAAGAAAGTAGTAAGAAAGAAGTAAGAAAGAAGTAAGAAAGAAAGAAGAAAGAAGTAAGAAAGAAGTAAGAAAGAAGTAAGAAAGAAGTAAGAAGGAATGAAGAAAGTAGTAAGAAAGAAGTAAGAAAGAAGTAAGAAAGAAAGAAGAAAGAAGTAAGAAAGAAGTAAGAAAGAAGTAAGAAAGAAGTAAGAAAGAAGTAAGAAGGAATGAAGAAAGTAGTAAGAAAGAACTAAGAAAGAAGTATGAAAGAAGTAAGAAAGAAAGAAGAAAGAAGTAAGAAAGAAGTAAGAAAGAAGTAAGAAAGAAGTAAGAAAGAAGTAATAAAGAATTAAGAAGGAATGAAGAAAGAAGTAAGAAAGAAGAAAGAAAGAAGTAAGAAAGAAGTAAGAAAGAAGTATGAAAGAAGTAAGAAAGAAGAAAGAAAGAAGTAAGAAAGAAGTAAGAAAGAAGAAAGAAAGAAGTAAGAAAGAAGTAAGAAAGAAGTAAGAAAGAAGTAAGAAAGAAGTAAGAAGGAATGAAGAAAGTAGTAAGAAAGAAGTAAGAAAGAAGTAAGAAAGAAAGAAGAAAGAAGTAAGAAAGAAGTAAGAAAGAAGTAAGAAAGAAGTAAGAAAGAAGAAACATAGAAGTAAGAAAGAAGAAAGAGAGAAGTAAGAAAGAAGTAAGAAAGAAGTAAGAAAGAAGTAAGAAAGAAGTACGAAAGAAGTAAGAAAGAAATAAGAAAGAAAGAAGTAAGAAAGAAGTAAGAAAGAAAGAAGAAAGAAGTAAGAAAGAAGTAAGAAAGAAGTAAGAAAGAAGTAAGAAAGAAGTAAGAAAGAAGTAAGAAAGAAGAAAGAAAGAAGTAAGAAAGAAGAAAGAAAGAAGTAAGAAGGAAGTAAGAAAGAAGTAAGAAAGAAAGAAGAAAGAAGTAAGAAAGAAGTGGGAAAGAAGTAAGAAAGAAGTAAGAAAGAAGAAAAAAGAAGTAAGAAAGAATTAAGAAAGAAAGAAGTAAGAAAGAAGTATGAAAGAAGTAAGAAAGACGAAAGAAAGAAGTAAGAAAGAAGTAAGAAAGATGTAAGAAAGAAGTAAGAAAGAAAGAAGAAAGAAGTAAGAAAGAAGTAAGAAAGAAGTAAGAAAGAAGTAAGAAGGAATGAAGAAAGAAGTAAGAAAGAAGAAAGAAAGAAGTAAGAAAGAAGTAAGAAAGAAAGAAGTAAGAAAGAATTAAGAAAGAAGTAAGAAAGTAGAAAAAAGAAGTAAGAAAGAAGTAAGAAAGAAGTAAGAAAGAAGCAAGAAAGAAGAAAGAAAGAAAGAAGAAAGAAGTAAGAAAGAAGTAAGAGAGAAGTAAGAAAGAAGTAAGAAAGAAGTAAGAAAGAAGTAAGAAAGAAGTAAGAAGGAATGAAGAAAGAAGTAAGAAAGAAGTAAGAAAGAAGAAAGAAAGAAGTAAGAAAGAAGAAAGAAAGAAGTAAGAAAGAAGTAAGAAAGAAGTAAGAAAGAAGTAATAAAGGAACAAGAAAGAATTAAGAAAGAAGTAAGAAAGAAGAAAGAAAGAAGAAAGAAGTAAGAAAGAAGTAAGAAAGAAGTAAGAAAGAAAGAAGAACGAAGTAAGAAACAAGTAGGAAAGAAGTAAGAAAGAAGTAAGAAAGAAGTAAGAAAGAAGTAAGAAAGAAGTAAGAAAGAAAGAAGAAAGAAGTAAGAAAGAAGTAAGAAAGAAGTAAGAAAGAAGTAAGAAAGAAGTAAGAAAGAAAGAAGAAAGAAGTAAGAAAGAAGTAAGAAAGAAGTATGAAAGAAGTAAGAAAGAAAGAAGAAAGAAGTAAGAAAGACGTAAGAAAGAAGTATGAAAGAAGTAAGAAAGACGAAAGAAAGAAGTAAGAAATAAGTAAGAAAGAAGTAAGAAAGAAGTAAGAAAGAAGTAAGAAAGAAAGAAGAAAGAAGTAAGAAAGAAGTAAGAAAGAAGTAAGAAAGAAGTAAGAAAGAAGTAAGAAAGAAGTAAGAAAGAAGAAAGAAAGAAGTAAGAACGAAGAAAGAAAGAAGTAAGAAAGAAGTAAGAAAGAAGTAAGAAAGAAGTAAGAAAGAAAGAAGAAAGAAGTAAGAAAGAAGTAAGAAAGAAGTAAGAAAGAAGAAAAAAGAAGTAAGAAAGAAATAAGAAAGAAAGAAGTAAGAAAGAAGTAAGAAAGAAAGAAGAAAGAAGTAAGAAAGAAGTAAGAAAGAAGTAAGAAAGAAGTAAGAAAGAAGTAAGAAACAAGTAAGAAAGAAGTAAGAAAGAAAGAAGAAAGAAGAAAGAAAGAAGTAAGAAAGAAGTAAGAAAGAAGTAAGAAAGAAGTAAGAAGGAATGAAGACAGTAGTAAGAAAGAAGTAAGAAAGAAGTATGAAAGAAGTAAGAAAGAAAGAAGAAAGAAGTAAGAAAGAAGTAAGAAAGAAGTAAGAAAGAAGTAAGAAAGAAGAAAGATGGAAGTAAGAAAGAAGAAAGAAAGAAGTAAGAAAGAAGTAAGAAAGAAGAAAGAAGTAAGAAAGAAGTACGAAAGAAAGAAGAAAGAAGTAAGAAAGAAGTAAGAAAGAAGTAAGAAAGAAGAAAAAAGAAGTTAAAAAGAAGTAAGAAAGAAGTAAGAAAGAAGTAAGAAAGAAGTAAGGAAGAAGTAAGAAAGAAGAAAGAAAGAAGTATGAAAGAAGTAAGAAAGAAGAAAGAAAGAAGTAAGAAAGAAGTAAGAAAGAAGTAATAAAGAAGTAAGAAAGAAGTAAGAAAGAAGTAATAAAGAATTAAGAAGGAATGAAGAAAGAAGTAAGAAAGAAGAAAGAAAGAAGTAAGAAAGAAGTAAGAAAGAAGTATGAAAGAAGTAAGAAAGAAGAAAGAAAGAAGTAAGAAAGAAGTAAGAAAGAAGAAAGAAAGAAGTAAGAAAGAAGTAAGAAAGAAGTAAGAAAGAAGTAAGAAAGAAGTAAGAAAGAAGTAAGAAGGAATGAAGAAAGTAGTAAGAAAGAAGTAAGAAAGAAGTAAGAAAGAAAGAAGAAAGAAGTAAGAAAGAAGTAAGAAAGAAGTAAGAAAGAAGTAAGAAAGAAGAAACATAGAAGTAAGAAAGAAGAAAGAGAGAAGTAAGAAAGAAGTAAGAAAGAAGTAAGAAAGAAGTAAGAAAGAAGTACGAAAGAAGTAAGAAAGAAATAAGAAAGAAAGAAGTAAGAAAGAAGTAAGTAAGAAGAAAGATAGAAGTAAGAAAGAAGAAAGAAAGAAGTAAGAAAGAAGTAAGAAAGAAGTAAGAAAGAAGTAAGAAAGAAGTACGAAAGAAGTAAGAAAGAAAGAAGTAAGAAAGAAGTAAGAAAGAAGTAAGAAAGAAAGAAGAAAGAAGTAAGAAAGAAGTAAGAAAGAAGTAAGAAAGAAGTAAGAAAGAAGAAAAAAGAAGTAAGAAAGAAATAAGAAAGAAAGAAGAAAGAAGTAAGAAAGAAAGAAGAAAGAAGTAAGAAAGAAGTAAGAAAGAAGTAAGAAAGAAGTAAGAAAGAAGTAAGAAACAAGTAAGAAAGAAGTAAGAAAGAAAGAAGAAAGAAGAAGGAAAGAAGTAAGAAAGAAGTAAGAAAGAAGTAAGAAAGAAGTAAGAAAGAAAGAAGAAAGAAGTAAGAAAGAAGTAAGAAAGAAGTAAGAAAGAAGCAAGAAAGAAGAAAGATAGAAGTAAGAAAGAAGAAAGAAAGAAGTAAGAAAGAAGTAAGAAAGAAGTAAGAAAGAAGTAAGAAAGAAGTAAGAAAGAAGTAAGAAAGAAGTACGAAAGAAGTAAGAAAGAAATAAGAAAGAAAGAAGTAAGAAAGAAGTAAGTAAGAAGAAAGATAGAAGTAAGAAAGAAGAAAGAAAGAAGTAAGAAAGAAGTAAGAAAGAAGTAAGAAAGAATTAAGAAAGAAGTACGAAAGAAGTAAGAAAGAAAGAAGTAAGAAAGAAGTAAGAAAGAAGTAAGAAAGAAAGAAGAAAGAAGTAAGAAAGAAGTAAGAAATAAGTAAGAAAGAAGTAAGAAAGAAGAAAAAAGAAGTAAGAAAGAAATAAGAAAGAAAGAAGAAAGAAGTAAGAAAGAAAGAAGAAAGAAGTAAGAAAGAAGTAAGAAAGAAGAAACATAGAAGTAAGAAAGAAGAAAGAGAGAAGTAAGAAAGAAGTAAGAAAGAAGTAAGAAAGAAGTAAGAAAGAAGTACGAAAGAAGTAAGAAAGAAATAAGAAAGAAAGAAGTAAGAAAGAAGTAAGTAAGAAGAAAGATAGAAGTAAGAAAGAAGAAAGAAAGAAGTAAGAAAGAAGTAAGAAAGAAGTAAGAAAGAAGTAAGAAAGAAGTACGAAAGAAGTAAGAAAGAAAGAAGTAAGAAAGAAGTAAGAAAGAAGTAAGAAAGAAAGAAGAAAGAAGTAAGAAAGAAGTAAGAAAGAAGTAAGAAAGAAAGAAGAACGAAGTAAGAAAGAAGTAAGAAAGAAGTAAGAAAGAAGTAAGAAAGAAGTAAGAAGGAATGAAGAAAGTAGTAAGAAAGAACTAAGAAAGAAGTATGAAAGAAGTAAGAAAGAAAGAAGAAAGAAGTAAGAAAGAAGTAAGAAAGAAGTAAGAAAGAAGTAAGAAAGAAGTAATAAAGAATTAAGAAGGAATGAAGAAAGAAGTAAGAAAGAAGAAAGAAAGAAGTAAGAAAGAAGTAAGAAAGAAGTATGAAAGAAGTAAGAAAGAAGAAAGAAAGAAGTAAGAAAGAAGTAAGAAAGAAGAAAGAAAGAAGTAAGAAAGAAGTAAGAAAGAAGTAAGAAAGAAGTAAGAAAGAAGTAAGAAGGAATGAAGAAAGTAGTAAGAAAGAAGTAAGAAAGAAGTAAGAAAGAAAGAAGAAAGAAGAAAGAAAGAAGTAAGAAAGAAGAAAGAAAGAAGTAAGAAAGAAGAAACATAGAAGTAAGAAAGAAGAAAGAGAGAAGTAAGAAAGAAGTAAGAAAGAAGTAAGAAAGAAGTAAGAAAGAAGAAAGAAAGAAGTAAGAAAGAAGTAAGAAAGAAGTAAGAAGGAATGAAGAAAGTAGTAAGAAAGAAGTAAGAAAGAAGTAAGAAAGAAAGAAGAAAGAAGTAAGAAAGAAGTAAGAAAGAAGTAAGAAAGAAGTATGAAGGAATGAAGAAAGTAGTAAGAAAGAAGTAAGAAAGAAGTAAGAAAGAAAGAAGAAAGAAGTAAGAAAGAAGTAAGAAAGAAGTAAGAAAGAAGAAAGAAAGAAGAAAGAAGTAAGAAAGAAGAAAGAAAGAAGTAAGAAAGAAGTAAGAAAGAAGTAAGAAAGAAGTAAGAAGGAATGAAGAAAGTAGTAAGAAAGAAGTAAGAAAGAAGTAAGAAAGAAGTAAGAAAGAAAGAAGAAAGAAGTAAGAAAGAAGTAAGAAAGAAGTAAGAAAGAAGTAAGAAAGAAGAAAGATAGAAGTAAGAAAGAAGAAAGAAAGAAGTAACAAAGAAGTAAGAAAGAAGTAAGAAAGAAGTAAGAAAGAAGTACGAAAGAAGTAAGAAAGAAATAAGAAAGAAAGAAGTAAGAAAGAAGTAAGAAAGAAAGAAGAAGGAAGTAAGAAAGAAGTAAGAAAGAAGTAAGAAAGAAGTAAGAAAGAAGTAAGAAAGAAGTAAGAAAGAAGAAAGAAAGAAGTAAGAACGAAGAAAGAAAGAAGTAAGAAAGAAGTAAGAAAGAAGTAAGAAAGAAGTAAGAAAGAAAGAAGAAAGAAGTAAGAAAGAAGTAAGAAAGAAGTAAGAAAGAAGAAAAAAGAAGTAAGAAAGAAATAAGAAAGAAAGAAGTAAGAAAGAAGTAAGAAAGAAAGAAGAAAGAAGTAAGAAAGAAGTAAGAAAGAAGTAAGAAAGAAGTAAGAAAGAAGTAAGAAGGAATGAAGAAAGTAGTAAGAAAGAAGTAAGAAAGAAGTATGAAAGAAGTAAGAAAGAAGAAAAAAGAAGTAAGAAAGAAATAAGAAAGAAAGAAGAAAGAAGTAAGAAAGAAAGAAGAAAGAAGTAAGAAAGAAGTAAGAAAGAAGTAAGAAAGAAGTAAGAAAGAAGTAAGAAACAAGTAAGAAAGAAGTAAGAAAGAAAGAAGAAAGAAGAAGGAAAGAAGTAAGAAAGAAGTAAGAAAGAAGTAAGAAAGAAGTAAGAAAGAAAGAAGAAAGAAGTAAGAAAGAAGTAAGAAAGAAGTAAGAAAGAAGCAAGAAAGAAGAAAGATAGAAGTAAGAAAGAAGAAAGAAAGAAGTAAGAAAGAAGAAAGAAAGAAGTAAGAAAGAAGTAAGAAAGAAGTAAGAAAGAAGTAAGAAAGAAGTACGAAAGAAGTAAGAAAGAAATAAGAAAGAAAGAAGTAAGAAAGAAGTAAGAAAGAAAGAAGAAAGAAGTAAGAAAGAAGTAAGAAAGAAGTAAGAAAGAAGTAAGAAAGAAGTAAGAAAGAAGTAGGAAAGAAGAAAGAAAGAAGTAAGAAAGAAGAAAGAAAGAAGTAAGAAAGAAGTAAGAAAGAAGTAAGAAAGAAGTAAGAAAGAAAGAAGAAAGAAGTAAGAAAGAAGTAAGAAAGAAGTACGAAAGAAGTAAGAAAGAATTAAGAAAGAAAGAAGAAAGAAGTATGAAAGAAGTAAGAAAGACGAAAGAAAGAAGTAAGAAAGAAGTAAGAAAGATGTAAGAAAGAAGTAAGAAAGAAAGAAGAAAGAAGTAAGAAAGAAGTAAGAAAGAAGTAAGAAAGAAGTAAGAAGGAATGAAGAAAGAAGTAAGAAAGAAGAAAGAAAGAAGTAAGAAAGAAGTAAGAAAGAAAGAAGTAAGAAAGAATTAAGAAAGAAGTAAGAAAGTAGAAAAAAGAAGTAAGAAAGAAGTAAGAAAGAAGTAAGAAAGAAGCAAGAAAGAAGAAAGAAAGAAAGAAGAAAGAAGTAAGAAAGAAGTAAGAGAGAAGTAAGAAAGAAGTAAGAAAGAAGTAAGAAAGAAGTAAGAAAGAAGTAAGAAGGAATGAAGAAAGAAGTAAGAAATAAGAAAGCAAGAAGTAAGAAAGAAGTAAGAAAGAAGTAAGAAAGAAGTAAGAAGGAATGAAGAAAGAAGTAAGAAAGAAGTAATAAAGGAACAAGAAAGAATTAAGAAAGAAGTAAGAAAGAAGAAAGAAAGAAGAAAGAAGTAAGAAAGAAGTAAGAAAGAAGTAAGAAAGAAAGAAGAACGAAGTAAGAAACAAGTAGGAAAGAAGTAAGAAAGAAGTAAGAAAGAAGTAAGAAAGAAGTAAGAAAGAAGTAAGAAAGAAAGAAGAAAGAAGTAAGAAAGAAGTAAGAAAGAAGTAAGAAAGAAGTAAGAAAGAAGTAAGAAAGAAAGAAGAAAGAAGTAAGAAAGAAGTAAGAAAGAAGTATGAAAGAAGTAAGAAAGAAAGAAGAAAGAAGTAAGAAAGACGTAAGAAAGAAGTATGAAAGAAGTAAGAAAGACGAAAGAAAGAAGTAAGAAATAAGTAAGAAAGAAGTAAGAAAGAAGTAAGAAAGAAGTAAGGAAGAAAGAAGAAAGAAGTAAGAAAGAAGTAAGAAAGAAGTAAGAAAGAAGTAAGAAAGAAGTAAGAAAGAAGTAAGAAAGAAGAAAGAAAGAAGTAAGAACGAAGAAAGAAAGAAGTAAGAAAGAAGTAAGAAAGAAAGAAGTAAGAAAGAAGAAAGAAACAAGTAAGAAAGAAGTAAGAAAGAAGTAAGAAAGAAGTAAGAAAGAAGAAAAAAGAAGTAAGAAAGAAATAAGAAAGAAAGAAGTAAGAAAGAAGTAAGAAAGAAAGAAGAAAGAAGTAAGAAAGAAGTAAGAAAGAAGTAAGAAAGAAGTAAGAAAGAAGTAAGAAACAAGTAAGAAAGAAGTAAGAAAGAAAGAAGAAAGAAGAAAGAAAGAAGTAAGAAAGAAGTAAGAAAGAAGTAAGAAAGAAGTAAGAAGGAATGAAGAAAGTAGTAAGAAAGAAGTAAGAAAGAAGTATGAAAGAAGTAAGAAAGAAAGAAGAAAGAAGTAAGAAAGAAGTAAGAAAGAAGTAAGAAAGAAGTAAGAAAGAAGAAAGATAGAAGTAAGAAAGAAGAAAGAAAGAAGTAAGAAAGAAGTAAGAAAGAAGAAAGAAGTAAGAAAGAAGTACGAAAGAAAGAAGAAAGAAGTAAGAAAGAAGTAAGAAAGAAGTAAGAAAGAAGAAAAAAGAAGTTAAAAAGAAGTAAGAAAGAAGTAAGAAAGAAGTAAGAAAGAAGTAAGGAAGAAGTAAGAAAGAAGAAAGAAAGAAGTATGAAAGAAGTAAGAAAGAAGAAAGAAAGAAGTAAGAAAGAAGTAAGAAAGAAGTAATAAAGAAGTAAGAAAGAAGTAAGAGAGAAGTAATAAAGAATTAAGAAGGAATGAAGAAAGAAGTAAGAAAGAAGAAAGAAAGAAGTAAGAAAGAAGTAAGAAAGAAGTATGAAAGAAGTAAGAAAGAAGAAAGAAAGAAGTAAGAAAGAAGTAAGAAAGAAGAAAGAAAGAAGTAAGAAAGAAGTAAGAAAGAAGTAAGAAAGAAGTAAGAAAGAAGTAAGAAAGAAGTAAGAAGGAATGAAGAAAGTAGTAAGAAAGAAGTAAGAAAGAAGTAAGAAAGAAAGAAGAAAGAAGTAAGAAAGAAGTAAGAAAGAAGTAAGAAAGAAGTAAGAAAGAAGAAACATAGAAGTAAGAAAGAAGAAAGAGAGAAGTAAGAAAGAAGTAAGAAAGAAGTAAGAAAGAAGTAAGAAAGAAGTACGAAAGAAGTAAGAAAGAAATAAGAAAGAAAGAAGTAAGAAAGAAGTAAGTAAGAAGAAAGATAGAAGTAAGAAAGAAGAAAGAAAGAAGTAAGAAAGAAGTAAGAAAGAAGTAAGAAAGAAGTAAGAAAGAAGTACGAAAGAAGTAAGAAAGAAAGAAGTAAGAAAGAAGTAAGAAAGAAGTAAGAAAGAAAGAAGAAAGAAGTAAGAAAGAAGTAAGAAAGAAGTAAGAAAGAAGTAAGAAAGAAGAAAAAAGAAGTAAGAAAGAAATAAGAAAGAAAGAAGAAAGAAGTAAGAAAGAAAGAAGAAAGAAGTAAGAAAGAAGTAAGAAAGAAGTAAGAAAGAAGTAAGAAAGAAGTAAGAAACAAGTAAGAAAGAAGTAAGAAAGAAAGAAGAAAGAAGAAGGAAAGAAGTAAGAAAGAAGTAAGAAAGAAGTAAGAAAGAAGTAAGAAAGAAAGAAGAAAGAAGTAAGAAAGAAGTAAGAAAGAAGTAAGAAAGAAGCAAGAAAGAAGAAAGATAGAAGTAAGAAAGAAGAAAGAAAGAAGTAAGAAAGAAGTAAGAAAGAAGTAAGAAAGAAGTAAGAAAGAAGTACGAAAGAAGTAAGAAAGAAATAAGAAAGAAAGAAGTAAGAAAGAGGTAAGAAAGAAAGAAGAAAGAAGTAAGAAAGAAGTAAGAAAGAAGTAAGAAAGAAGTAAGAAAGAGGTAAGAAAGAAGTAAGAAAGAAGTAAGAAAGAAGAAAGAAAGAAGTAAGAAAGAAGAAAGAAAGAAGTAAGAAAGAAGTAAGAAAGAAGTAAGAAAGAAGTAAGAAAGAAAGAAGAAAGAAGTAAGAAAGAAGTAAGAAAGAAGTACGAAAGAAGTAAGAAAGAATTAAGAAAGAAAGAAGTAAGAAAGAAGTATGAAAGAAGTAAGAAAGACGAAAGAAAGAAGTAAGAAAGAAGTAAGAAAGAAGTAAGAAAGAAGTAAGAAAGAAAGAAGAAAGAAGTAAGAAAGAAGTAAGAAAGAAGTAAGAAAGAAGTAAGAAGGAATGAAGAAAGAAGTAAGAAAGAAGAAAGAAAGAAGTAAGAAAGAAGTAAGAAAGAAGTAAGAAAGAAGTAAGAAGGAATGAAGAAAGAAGTAAGAAAGAAGTAAGAAAGAAGAAAGAAAGAAGTAAGAAAGAAGAAAGAAAGAAGTAAGAAAGAAGTAAGAAAGAAGTAAGAAAGAAGTAATAAAGGAACAAGAAAGAATTAAGAAAGAAGTAAGAAAGAAGAAAGAAAGAAGAAAGAAGTAAGAAAGAAGTAAGAAAGAAGTAAGAAAGAAAGAAGAACGAAGTAAGAAACAAGTAGGAAAGAAGTAAGAAAGAAGTAAGAAAGAAGTAAGAAAGAAGTAAGAAAGAAGTAAGAAAGAAAGAAGAAAGAAGTAAGAAAGAAGTAAGAAAGAAGTAAGAAAGAAGTAAGAAAGAAGTAAGAAAGAAGTAAGAAAGAAAGAAGAAAGAAGTAAGAAAGAAGTAAGAAAGAAGTATGAAAGAAGTAAGAAAGACGAAAGAAAGAAGTAAGAAATAAGTAAGAAAGAAGTAAGAAAGAAGTAAGAAAGAAGTAGGAAAGAAAGAAGAAAGAAGTAAGAAAGAAGTAAGAAAGAAGTAAGAAAGAAGTAAGAAGGAATGAAGAAAGAAGTAAGAAAGAAGAAAGAAAGAAGTAAGAAAGAAGTAAGAAAGAAAGAAGTAAGAAAGAATTAAGAAAGAAGTAAGAAAGTAGAAAAAAGAAGTAAGAAAGAAGTAAGAAAGAAGTAAGAAAGAAGCAAGAAGAAGAAAGAAAGAAAGAAGAAAGAACTAAGAGAGAAGTAAGAAAGAAGTAAGAAAGAAGTAAGAAAGAAGTAAGAAAGAAGTAAGAAGGAATGAAGAAAGAAGTAAGAAAGAAGAAAGAAGAAAGAAAGAAGTAAGAAAGAAGAAAGAAAGAAGTAAGAAAGAAGTAAGAAAGAAGTAAGAAAGAAGTAAGAAAGAAAGAAGAAAGAAGTACGAAACAAGTAAGAAAGAAATAAGAAAGAAAGAAGTAAGAAAGAAGTAAGAAAGAAAGAAGAAAGAAGTAAGAAAGAAGTAAGAAAGAAGTAAGAAAGAAGTAAGAAAGAAGTAAGAAAGAAGAAAGAAAGAAGTAAGAAAGAAGAAAGAAAGAAGTAAGAAAGAAGTAAGAAAGAAGTAAGAAAGAAGTAAGAAAGAAAGAAGAAAGAAGTAAGAAAGAAGTAAGAAAGAAGTAAGAAAGAAGTAAGAAAGAAGAAAAAAGAAGTAAGAAAGAAATAAGAAAGAAAGAAGAAAGAAGTAAGAAAGAAAGAAGAAAGAAGTAAGAAAGAAGTAAGAAAGAAGTAAGAAAGAAGTAAGAAAGAAGTAAGAAACAAGTAAGAAAGAAGTAAGAAAGAAAGAAGAAAGAAGAAAGAAAGAAGTAAGAAAGAAGTAAGAAAGAAGTAAGAAAGAAGTAAGAAGGAATGAAGAAAGTAGTAAGAAAGAAGTAAGAAAGAAGTACGAAAGAAGTAAGAAAGAAATAAGAAAGAAAGAAGTAAGAAAGAAGTAAGAAAGAAGTAAGAAAGAAGCAAGAAAGAAGAAAGATAGCAGTAAGAAAGAAGAAAAAACGAAGTAAGAAAGAAGTAAGAAAGAAGTAAGAAAGAAGTAAGAAAGAAGTACGAAAGAAGTAAGAAAGAAATAAGAAAGAAAGAAGTAAGAAAGAAGTAAGAAAGAAAGAAGAAAGAAGTAAGAAAGAAGTAAGAAAGAAGTAAGAAAGAAGTAAGAAAGAAGTAAGAAAGAAGTAAGAAAGAAGTAAGAAAGAAGTAAGAAAGAAGTAAGAAAGAAGTAAGAAAGAAGAAAGAAAGAAGTAAGAAAGAAGAAAGAAAGAAGTAAGAAAGAAGTGAGAAAGAAGTAAGAAAGAAGTAAGAAAGAAAGAAGAAAGAAGTAAGAAAGAAGTAAGAAAGAAGTAAGAAAGAAGAAAAAAGAAGTTAAAAAGAAGTAAGAAAGAAGTAAGAAAGAAGTAAGAAAGAAAGAAGAAAGAAGTAAGAAAGAAGTAAGAAAGAAGTAAGAAAGAAGTAAGAAGGAATGAAGAAAGAAGTAAGAAAGAAGAAAGAAAGAAGTAAGAAAGAAGTAAGAAAGAAAGAAGTAAGAAAGAATTAAGAAAGAAGTAAGAAAGTAGAAAAAAGAAGTAAGAAAGAAGTAAGAAAGAAGTAAGAAAGAAGCAAGAAAGAAGAAAGAAAGAAAGAAGAAAGAAGTAAGAAAGAAGTAAGAAAGAAGTAAGAAAGAACGAAGAAAGTAGTAAGAAAGAAGTAAGAAAGAAGTAAGAAAGAAGTAAGAAAGAAAGAAGAAAGAAGTAAGAAAGAAGTAAGAAAGAAGTAAGAAAGAAGCAAGAAAGAAGAAAGATAGAAGTAAGAAAGAAGAAAGAAAGAAGTAAGAAAGAAGTAAGAAAGAAGTAAGAAAGAAGTAAGAAAGAAGTACGAAAGAAGTAAGAAAGAAATAAGAAAGAAAGAAGTAAGAAAGAAGTAAGAAAGAAAGAAGAAAGAAGTAAGAAAGAAGTAAGAAAGAAGTAAGAAAGAAGTAAGAAAGAAGTAAGAAAGAAGTAAGAAAGAAGAAAGA
Organism: Columba livia; assembly: GCF_036013475.1. Taxonomy (NCBI): domain Eukaryota; kingdom Metazoa; phylum Chordata; class Aves; order Columbiformes; family Columbidae; genus Columba; species Columba livia. The sequence goes on from NW_027043273.1 coordinate 89,274, forward strand.
AAGAAGTAAGAAAGAAGAAAGAAAGAAGTAAGAAAGAAGTAAGAAAGAAGTAAGAAAGAAGTAAGAAAGAAAGAAGAAAGAAGTAAGAAAGAAGTAAGAAAGAAGTACGAAAGAATTAAGAAAGAATTAAGAAAGAAAGAAGTAAGAAAGAAGTATGAAAGAAGTAAGAAAGACGAAAGAAAGAAGTAAGAAAGAAGTAAGAAAGAAGTAAGAAAGAAGTAAGAAAGAAAGAAGAAAGAAGTAAGAAAGAAGTAAGAAAGAAGTAAGAAAGAAGTAAGAAGGAATGAAGAAAGAAGTAAGAAAGAAGAAAGAAAGAAGTAAGAAAGAAGTAAGAAAGAAAGAAGTAAGAAAGAATTAAGAAAGAAGTAAGAAAGTAGAAAAAAGAAGTAAGAAAGAAGTAAGAAATAAGTAAGAAAGAAGCAAGAAAGAAGAAAGAAAGAAAGAAGAAAGAAGTAAGAAAGAAGTAAGAGAGAAGTAAGAAAGAAGTAAGAAAGAAGTAAGAAAGAAGTAAGAAAGAAGTAAGAAGGAATGAAGAAAGAAGTAAGAAAGAAGTAAGAAAGAAGAAAGAAAGAAGTAAGAAAGAAGAAAGAAAGAAGTAAGAAAGAAGTAAGAAAGAAGTAAGAAAGAAGTAATAAAGGAACAAGAAAGAATTAAGAAAGAAGTAAGAAAGAAGATAGAAAGAAGAAAGAAGTAAGAAAGAAGTAAGAAAGAAGTAAGAAAGAAAGAAGAACGAAGTAAGAAACAAGTAGGAAAGAAGTAAGAAAGAAGTAAGAAAGAAGTAAGAAAGAAGTAAGAAAGAAGTAAGAAAGAAAGAAGAAAGAAGTAAGAAAGAAGTAAGAAAGAAGTATGAAAGAAGTAAGAAAGACGAAAGAAAGAAGAAAGAAATAAGTAAGAAAGAAGTAAGAAAGAAGTAAGAAAGAAGTAAGAAAGAAGTAATAAAGAAGTAAGAAAGAAGTAAGAAAGAAGTAAGAAAGAAAGAAGAAAGAAGTAAGAAAGAAGTAAGAAAGAAGAAAGAAAGTAGTAAGAAAGAAGAAAGAAAGAAGTAAGAAAGAAGTAAGAAAGAAGTAAGAAAGAAGTAAGAAAGAAAGAAGAAAGAAGTAAGAAAGAAGTAAGAAAGAAGTACGAAAGAAGTAAGAAAGAATTAAGAAAGAAAGAAGTAAGAAAGAAGTATGAAAGAAGTAAGAAAGACGAAAGAAAGAAGTAAGAAATAAGTAAGAAAGAAGTAAGAAAGAAGTAAGAAAGAAGTAAGAAAGAAAGAAGAAAGAAGTAAGAAAGAAGTAAGAAAGAAGTAAGAAAGAAGTAAGAAGGAATGAAGAAAGAAGTAAGAAAGAAGAAAGAAAGAAGTAAGAAAGAAGTAAGAAAGAAAGAAGTAAGAAAGAATTAAGGAAGAAGTAAGAAAGTAGAAAAAAGAAGTAAGAAAGAAGTAAGAAAGAAGCAAGAAAGAAGAAAGAAAGAAAGAAGAAAGAAGTAAGAAAGAAGTAAGAGAGAAGTAAGAAAGAAGTAAGAAAGTAGTAAGAAATAAGTAAGAAAGAAGTAAGAAGGAATGAAGAAAGAAGTAAGAAAGAAGTAAGAAAGAAGAAAGAAAGAAGTAAGAAAGAAGAAAGAAAGAAGTAAGAAAGAAGTAAGAAAGAAGTAAGAGAGAAGTAAGAAAGAAAGAAGAAAGAAGTAAGAAAGAAGTAAGAAAGAAGAAAGAAAGAAGTAAGAAAGAAGAAAGAAAGAAGTAAGAAAGAAGTAAGAAAGAAGTAAGAATGAAGTAAGAAAGAAAGAAGAAAGAAGTAAGAAAGAAGTAAGAAAGAAAGAAGAACGAAGTAAGAAACAAGTAGGAAAGAAGTAAGAAAGAAGTAAGAAAGAAGTAAGAAAGAAGTAAGAAAGAAGTAAGAAAGAAGTAAGAAAGAAAGAAGAAAGAATTAAGAAAGAAGTAAGAAAGAAGTAAGAAAGAAGTAAGAAAAAAGAAAGATAGAAGTAAGAAGAAAGAAAGAAGTAAAAAAGAAGTAAGAAAGAAGTAAGAAAGAAGTAAGAAAGAAGTACGAAAGAAGTAAGAAAGAAATAAGAAAGAAAGAAGTAAGAAAGAAGTAAGAAAGAAAGAAGAAAGAAGTAAGAAAGAAGTAAGAAAGAAGTAAGAAAGAAGTAAGAAAGAAGTAAGAAAGAAGTAAGAAAGAAGTAAGAAAGAAGAAAGAAGGAAGTAAGAAAGAAGAAAGAAAGAAGTAAGAAAGAAGTAAGAAAGAAGTAAGAAAGAAGTAAGAAAGAAAGAAGAAAGAAGTAAGAAAGAAGTAAGAAAGAAGTACGAAAGAAGTAAGAAAGAATTAAGAAAGAAAGAAGTAAGAAAGAAGTATGAAAGAAGTAAGAAAGACGAAAGAAAGAAGTAAGAAATAAGTAAGAAAGAAGTAAGAAAGAAGTAAGAAAGAAGTAAGAAAGAAGAAAAAAAAGTAAGAAAGAAATAAGAAAGAAAGAAGAAAGAAGTAAGAAAGAAAGAAGAAAGAAGTAAGAAAGAAGTAAGAAAGAAGTAAGAAAGAAGTAAGAAAGAAGTAAGAAAGAAGTAAGAAAGAAGTAAGAAAGAAAGAAGAAAGAAGAAAGAAAGAAGTAAGAAAGAAGTAAGAAAGAAGTAAGAAAGAAGTAAGAAGGAATGAAGAAAGTAGTAAGAAAGAAGTAAGAAAGAAGTAAGAAAGAAGTAAGAAAGAAAGAAGAAAGAAGTAAGAAAGAAGTAAGAAAGAAGTAAGAAAGAAGCAAGAAAGAAGAAAGATAGAAGTAAGAAAGAAGAAAGAAAGAAGTAAGAAAGAAGTAAGAAAGAAGTAAGAAAGAAGTAAGAAAGAAGTACGAAAGAAGTAAGAAAGAAATAAGAAAGAAAGAAGTAAGAAAGAAGTAAGAAAGAAAGAAGAAAGAAGTAAGAAAGAAGTAAGAAAGAAGTAAGAAAGAAGTAAGAAAGAAGTAAGAAAGAAGTAAGAAAGAAGTAAGAAAGAAGAAAGAAAGAAGTAAGAAAGAAGAAAGAAAGAAGTAAGAAAGAAGTAAGAAAGAAGTAAGAAAGAAGTAAGAAAGAAAGAAGAAAGAAGTAAGAAAGAAGTAAGAAAGAAGTAAGAAAGAAGAAAAAAGAAGTTAAAAAGAAGTAAGAAAGAAGTAAGAAAGAAGTAAGAAAGAAGTAAGAAAGAAGAAAGAAAGAAGTATGAAAGAAGTAAGAAAGAAGAAAGAAAGAAGTAAGAAAGAAGTAAGAAAGAAGTAAGGAGGAATGAAGAAAGGAGTAAGAAAGAAGAAAGAAAGAAGTAAGAAAGAAGAAAGAAAGAAGTAAAAAAGAATTAAGAAAGAAGTAAGAAAGAAGTAAGAAAGAAGTACGAAAGAAGTAAGAAAGAAATAAGAAAGAAAGAAGTAAGAAAGAAGTAAGAAAGAAAGAAGAAAGAAGTAAGAAAGAAGTAAGAAAGAAGTAAGAAAGAAGTAAGAAAGAAGTAAGAAAGAAGTAAGAAAGAAGTAAGAAAGAAGAAAGAAAGAAGTAAGAAAGAAGAAAGAAAGAAGTAAGAAAGAAGTAAGAAAGAAGTAAGAAAGAAGTAAGAAAGAAAGAAGAAAGAAGTAAGAAAGAAGTAAGAAAGAAGTACGAAAGAAGTAAGAAAGAATTAAGAAAGAAAGAAGTAAGAAAGAAGTATGAAAGAAGTAAGAAAGACGAAAGAAAGAAGTAAGAAATAAGTAAGAAAGAAGTAAGAAAGAAGTAAGAAAGAAGTAAGAAAGAAAGAAGAAAGAAGTAAGAAAGAAGTAAGAAAGAAGTAAGAAAGAAGTAAGAAGGAATGAAGAAAGAAGTAAGAAAGAAGAAAGAAAGAAGTAAGAAAGAAGTAAGAAAGAAAGAAGTAAGAAAGAATTAAGAAAGAAGTAAGAAAGTAGAAAAAAGAAGTAAGAAAGAAGTAAGAAAGAAGTAAGAAAGAAGCAAGAAAGAAGAAAGAAAGAAAGAAGAAAGAAGTAAGAAAGAAGTAAGAGAGAAGTAAGAAAGAAGTAAGAAAGAAGTAAGAAAGAAGTAAGAAAGAAGTAAGAAGGAATGAAGAAAGAAGTAAGAAAGAAGTAAGAAAGAAGAAAGAAAGAAGTAAGAAAGAAGAAAGAAAGAAGTAAGAAAGAAGTAAGAAAGAAGTAAGAAAGAAGAAAGAAAGAAGTAAGAAAGAAGTAAGAAAGAAGTAAGAAAGAAGTAAGAAAGAAAGAAGAAAGAAGAAAGAAGTAAGAAAGAAGAAAGAAAGAAGTAAGAAGGAATGAAGAAAGAAGTAAGAAAGAGGTAAGAAAGAAGAAAGAAAGAAGTAAGAAAGAAGAAAGAAAGAAGTAAGAAAGAAGTAAGAAAGAAGTAAGAAAGAAGTAAGAAAGAAGTAAGAAAGAAAGAAGAAAGAAGAAAGAAAGTAAGAAAGAAGTAAGAAAGAAGTAAGAAAGAAGTAAGAAGGAATGAAGAAAGTAGTAAGAAAGAAGTAAGAAAGAAGTAAGAAAGAAGTAAGAAAGAAAGAAGAAAGAAGTAAGAAAGAAGTAAGAAAGAAGTAAGAAAGAAGCAAGAAAGAAGAAAGATAGAAGTAAGAAAGAAGAAAGAAAGAAGTAAGAAAGAAGTAAGAAAGAAGTAAGAAAGAAGTAAGAAAGAAGTAAGAAAGAAGTAAGAAAGAATTAAGAAAGAAGAAAGAAAGAAGTAAGAAAGAAGAAAGAAAGAAGTAAGAAAGAAGTAAGAAAGAAGGAAGAAAGAAGTAAGAAAGAAAGAAGAAAGAAGTAAGAAAGAAGTAAGAAAGAAGAAAGAAGAAAAAAGAAGTTAAAAAGAAGTAAGAAAGAAGTAAGAAAGAAGTAAGAAAGAAGTAAGAAAGAAGAAAGAAAGAAGTATGAAAGAAGTAAGAAAGAAGAAAGAAAGAAGTAAGAAAGAAGTAAGAAAGAAGTAAGAAGGAATGAAGAAAGGAGTAAGAAAGAAGAAAGAAATAAGTAAGAAAGAAGTAAGAAAGAAGTAATAAAGAAGTAAGAAAGAAGTAAGAAAGAAGTAAGAAAGAAAGAAGAAAGAAGTAAGAAAGAAGTAAGAAAGAAGAAAGAAAGTAGTAAGAAAGAAGAAAGAAAGAAGTAAGAAAGAAGTAAGAAAGAGGTAAGAAAGAAGTAAGAAAGAAAGAAGAAAGAAGTAAGAAAGAAGTAAGAAAGAAGTACGAAAGAAGTAAGAAAGAATTAAGAAAGAAAGAAGTAAGAAAGAAGTATGAAAGAAGTAAGAAAGACGAAAGAAAGAAGTAAGAAATAAGTAAGAAAGAAGTAAGAAAGAAGTAAGAAAGAAGTAAGAAAGAAAGAAGAAAGAAGTAAGAAAGAAGTAAGAAAGAAGTAAGAAAGAAGTAAGAAAGAAGTAAGAAGGAATGAAGAAAGAAGTAAGAAAGAAGAAAGAAAGAAGTAAGAAAGAAGTAAGAAAGAAAGAAGTTAGAAAGAATTAAGAAAGAAGTAAGAAAGTAGAAAAAAGAAGTAAGAAAGAAGTAAGAAAGAAGCAAGAAAGAAGAAAGAAAGAAAGAAGAAAGAAGTAAGAAAGAAGTAAGAGAGAAGTAAGAAAGAAGTAAGAAAGTAGTAAGAAATAAGTAAGAAAGAAGTAAGAAGGAATGAAGAAAGAAGTAAGAAAGAAGTAAGAAAGAAGAAAGAAAGAAGTAAGAAAGAAGAAAGAAAGAAGTAAGAAAGAAGTAAGAAAGAAGTAAGAGAGAAGTAAGAAAGAAAGAAGAAAGAAGTAAGAAAGAAGTAAGAAAGAAGAAAGAAAGAAGTAAGAAAGAAGAAAGAAAGAAGTAAGAAAGAAGTAAGAAAGAAGTAAGAAAGAAGTAAGAAAGAAAGAAGAAAGAAGTAAGAAAGAAGTAAGAAAGAAAGAAGAACGAAGTAAGAAACAAGTAAGAAAGAAGTAAGAAAGAAGTAAGAAAGAAGTAAGAAAGAAGTAAGAAAGAAAGAAGAAAGAATTAAGAAAGAAGTAAGAAAGAAGTAAGAAAGACGCAAGAAAGAAGAAAGATAGAAGTAAGAAAGAAGAAAAAACGAAGTAAGAAAGAAGTAAGAAAGAAGTAAGAAAGAAGTAAGAAAGAAGTACGAAAGAAGTAAGAAAGAAATAAGAAAGAAAGAAGTAAGAAAGAAGTAAGAAAGAAAGAAGAAAGAAGTAAGAAAGAAGTAAGAAAGAAGTAAGAAAGAAGTAAGAAAGAAGTAAGAAAGAAGTAAGAAAGAAGTAAGAAAGAAGTAAGAAAGAAATAAGAAAGAAGTAAGAAAGAAGTAAGAAAGAAGAAAGAAAGAATAAGAAAGAAGAAAGAAAGAAGTAAGAAAGAAGTGAGAAAGAAGTAAGAAAGAAGTAAGAAAGAAAGAAGAAATAAGTAAGAAAGAAGTAAGAAAGAAGTAAGAAAGAAGAAAAAAGAAGTTAAAAAGAAGTAAGAAAGAAGTAAGAAAGAAGAAAGAAGTAAGAAAGAAGAAAGAAAGAAGTAAGAAAGAATTAAGAAAGAAAGAAGTAAGAAAGAAGTATGAAAGAAGTAAGAAAGACGAAAGAAAGAAGTAAGAAATAAGTAAGAAAGAAGTAAGAAAGAAGTAAGAAAGAAGTAAGAAAGAAAGAAGAAAGAAGTAAGAAAGAAGTAAGAAAGAAGTAAGAAAGAAGTAAGAAGGAATGAAGAAAGAAGTAAGAAAGAAGAAAGAAAGAAGTAAGAAAGAAGTAAGAAAGAAAGAAGTAAGAAAGAATTAAGAAAGAAGTAAGAAAGTAGAAAAAAGAAGTAAGAAAGAAGTAAGAAAGAAGTAAGAAAGAAGCAAGAAAGAAGAAAGAAAGAAAGAAGAAAGAAGTAAGAAAGAAGTAAGAAAGAACGAAGAAAGTAGTAAGAAAGAAGTAAGAAAGAAGTAAGAAAGAAGTAAGAAAGAAAGAAGAAAGAAGTAAGAAAGAAGTAAGAAAGAAGTAAGAAAGAAGCAAGAAAGAAGAAAGATAGAAGTAAGAAAGAAGAAAGAAAGAAGTAAGAAAGAAGTAAGAAAGAAGTAAGAAAGAAGTAAGAAAGAAGTACGAAAGAAGTAAGAAAGAAATAAGAAAGAAAGAAGTAAGAAAGAAGTAAGAAAGAAAGAAGAAAGAAGTAAGAAAGAAGTAAGAAAGAAGTAAGAAAGAAGTAAGAAAGAAGTAAGAAAGAAGTAAGAAAGAAGAAAGAAAGAAGTAAGAAAGAAGAAAGAAAGAAGTAAGAAAGAAGTAAGAAAGAAGTAAGAAAGAAGTAAGAAAGAAAGAAGAAAGAAGTAAGAAAGAAGTAAGAAAGAAGTACGAAAGAATTAAGAAAGAATTAAGAAAGAAAGAAGTAAGAAAGAAGTATGAAAGAAGTAAGAAAGACGAAAGAAAGAAGTAAGAAAGAAGTAAGAAAGAAGTAAGAAAGAAGTAAGAAAGAAAGAAGAAAGAAGTAAGAAAGAAGTAAGAAAGAAGTAAGAAAGAAGTAAGAAGGAATGAAGAAAGAAGTAAGAAAGAAGAAAGAAAGAAGTAAGAAAGAAGTAAGAAAGAAAGAAGTAAGAAAGAATTAAGAAAGAAGTAAGAAAGTAGAAAAAAGAAGTAAGAAAGAAGTAAGAAATAAGTAAGAAAGAAGCAAGAAAGAAGAAAGAAAGAAAGAAGAAAGAAGTAAGAAAGAAGTAAGAGAGAAGTAAGAAAGAAGTAAGAAAGAAGTAAGAAAGAAGTAAGAAAGAAGTAAGAAGGAATGAAGAAAGAAGTAAGAAAGAAGTAAGAAAGAAGAAAGAAAGAAGTAAGAAAGAAGAAAGAAAGAAGTAAGAAAGAAGTAAGAAAGAAGTAAGAAAGAAGTAATAAAGGAACAAGAAAGAATTAAGAAAGAAGTAAGAAAGAAGAAAGAAGTAAGAAAGAAGTAAGAAAGAAGTAAGAAAGAAAGAAGAACGAAGTAAGAAACAAGTAGGAAAGAAGTAAGAAAGAAGTAAGAAAGAAGTAAGAAAGAAGTAAGAAAGAAAGAAGAAAGAAGTAAGAAAGAAGTAAGAAAGAAGTATGAAAGAAGTAAGAAAGACGAAAGAAAGAAGTAAGAAATAAGTAAGAAAGAAGTAAGAAAGAAGTAAGAAAGAAGTAAGAAAGAAGTAATAAAGAAGTAAGAAAGAAGTAAGAAAGAAGTAAGAAAGAAAGAAGAAAGAAGTAAGAAAGAAGTAAGAAAGAAGAAAGAAAGTAGTAAGAAAGAAGAAAGAAAGAAGTAAGAAAGAAGTAAGAAAGAAGTAAGAAAGAAGTAAGAAAGAAAGAAGAAAGAAGTAAGAAAGAAGTAAGAAAGAAGTACGAAAGAAGTAAGAAAGAATTAAGAAAGAAAGAAGTAAGAAAGAAGTATGAAAGAAGTAAGAAAGACGAAAGAAAGAAGTAAGAAATAAGTAAGAAAGAAGTAAGAAAGAAGTAAGAAAGAAGTAAGAAAGAAAGAAGAAAGAAGTAAGAAAGAAGTAAGAAAGAAGTAAGAAAGAAGTAAGAAGGAATGAAGAAAGAAGTAAGAAAGAAGAAAGAAAGAAGTAAGAAAGAAGTAAGAAAGAAAGAAGTAAGAAAGAATTAAGAAAGAAGTAAGAAAGTAGAAAAAAGAAGTAAGAAAGAAGTAAGAAAGAAGCAAGAAAGAAGAAAGAAAGAAAGAAGAAAGAAGTAAGAAAGAAGTAAGAGAGAAGTAAGAAAGAAGTAAGAAAGTAGTAAGAAATAAGTAAGAAAGAAGTAAGAAGGAATGAAGAAAGAAGTAAGAAAGAAGTAAGAAAGAAGAAAGAAAGAAGTAAGAAAGAAGAAAGAAAGAAGTAAGAAAGAAGTAAGAAAGAAGTAAGAGAGAAGTAAGAAAGAAAGAAGAAAGAAGTAAGAAAGAAGTAACAAAGAAGAAAGAAAGAAGTAAGAAAGAAGAAAGAAAGAAGTAAGAAAGAAGTAAGAAAGAAGTAAGAAAGAAGTAAGAAAGAAAGAAGAAAGAAGTAAGAAAGAAGTAAGAAAGAAAGAAGAACGAAGTAAGAAACAAGTAAGAAAGAAGTAAGAAAGAAGTAAGAAAGAAGTAAGAAAGAAGTAAGAAAGAAGTAAGAAAGAAGTAAGAAAGAAAGAAGAAAGAATTAAGAAAGAAGTAAGAAAGAAGTAAGAAAGAAAGAAGAAAGAATTAAGAAAGAAGTAAGAAAGAAGTAAGAAAGAAGTAAGAAAGAAGTAAGAAAGAAGTAAGAAAGAAGTAAGAAAGAAAGAAGAAAGAAAGAAGTAAGAAAGAAGTAAGAAAGAAAGAAGAAAGAAGTAAGAAAGAAGTAAGAAAGAAGTAAGAAAGAAGTAAGAAAGAAGTAAGAAAGAAGTAAGAAAGAAGTAAGAAAGAAGAAAGAAAGAAGTAAGAAAGAAGAAAGAAAGAAGTAAGAAAGAAGTAAGAAAGAAGTAAGAAAGAAAGAAGAAAGAAGTAAGAAAGAAGTAAGAAAGAAGTAAGAAAGAAGAAAAAAGAAGTTAAAAAGAAGTAAGAAAGAAGTAAGAAAGAAGTAAGAAAGAAGTAAGAAAGAAGAAAGAAAGAAGTATGAAAGAAGTAAGAAAGAAGAAAGAAAGAAGTAAGAAAGAAGTAAGAAAGAAGTAAGGAGGAATGAAGAAAGGAGTAAGAAAGAAGAAAGAAAGAAGTAAGAAAGAAGTAAGAAAGAAGTAATAAAGAAGTAATAAAGAAGTAAGAAAGAAGTAAGAAAGAAAGAAGAAAGAAGTAAGAAAGAAGTAAGAAAGAAGAAAGAAAGTAGTAAGAAAGAAGAAAGAAAGAAGTAAGAAAGAAGTAAGAAAGAAGTAAGAAAGAAGTAAGAAAGAAAGAAGAAAGAAGTAAGAAAGAAGTAAGAAAGAAGTACGAAAGAAGTAAGAAAGAATTAAAAAAGAAAGAAGTAAGAAAGAAGTATGAAAGAAGTAAGAAAGACGAAGGAAAGAAGTAAGAAAAAAGTAAGAAAGAAGTAAGAAAGAAGTAAGAAAGAAGTAAGAAAGAAAGAAGAAAGAAGTAAGAAAGAAGTAAGAAAGAAGTAAGAAAGAAGTAAGAAGGAATGAAGAAAGAAGTAAGAAAGAAGAAAGAAAGAAGTAAGAAAGAAGTAAGAAAGAAAGAAGTAAGAAAGAATTAAGAAAGAAGTAAGAAAGTAGAAAAAAGAAGTAAGAAAGAAGTAAGAAAGAAGCAAGAAAGAAGAAAGAAAGAAAGAAGAAAGAAGTAAGAAAGAAGTAAGAGAGAAGTAAGAAAGAAGTAAGAAAGTAGTAAGAAATAAGTAAGAAAGAAGTAAGAAGGAATGAAGAAAGAAGTAAGAAAGAAGTAAGAAAGAAGAAAGAAAGAAGTAAGAAAGAAGAAAGAAAGAAGTAAGAAAGAAGTAAGAAAGAAGTAAGAGAGAAGTAAGAAAGAAAGAAGAAAGAAGTAAGAAAGAGGTAAGAAAGAAGAAAGAAAGAAGTAAGAAAGAAGAAAGAAAGAAGTAAGAAAGAAGTAAGAAAGAAGTAAGAAAGAAGTAAGAAAGAAAGAAGAAAGAAGTAAGAAAGAAGTAAGAAAGAAAGAAGAACGAAGTAAGAAACAAGTAGGAAAGAAGTAAGAAAGAAGTAAGAAAGAAGTAAGAAAGAAGTAAGAAAGAAAGAAGAAAGAAGTAAGAAACAAGTAAGAAAGAAGTAAGAAAGAAGTAAGAAAGAAGTAAGAAAGAAGTAAGAAAGAAGTAAGAAAGAAGTAAGAAAGAAAGAAGAAAGAATTAAGAAAGAAGTAAGAAAGAAGTAAGAAAGAAGTAAGAAAAAAGAAAGATAGAAGTAAGAAGAAAGAAAGAAGTAAAAAAGAAGTAAGAAAGAAGTAAGAAAGAAGTAAGAAAGAAGTACGAAAGAAGTAAGAAAGAAATAAGAAAGAAAGAAGTAAGAAAGAAGTAAGAAAGAAAGAAGAAAGAAGTAAGAAAGAAGTAAGAAAGAAGTAAGAAAGAAGTAAGAAAGAAGTAAGAAAGAAGTAAGAAAGAAGTAAGAAAGAAGTAAGAAAGAAGTAAGAAAGAAGAAAGAAAGAAGTAAGAAAGAAGTAAGAAAGAAGTAATAAAGAAGTAAGAATGAAAGAAGAAAGAAGTAAGAAAGAAGTAAGAAAGAAGTACGAAAGAAGTAAGAAAGAATTAAGAAAGAAAGAAGTAAGAAAGAAGTATGAAAGAAGTAAGAAAGACGAAAGAAAGAAGTAAGAAATAAGTAAGAAAGAAGTAAGAAAGAAGTAAGAAAGAAGTAAGAAAGAAAGAAGAAAGAAGTAAGAAAGAAGTAAGAAAGAAGTAAGAAAGAAGTAAGAAGGAATGAAGAAAGAAGTAAGAAAGAAGAAAGAAAGAAGTAAGAAAGAAGTAAGAAAGAAAGAAGTAAGAAAGAATTAAGAAAGAAGTAAGAAAGTAGAAAAAAGAAGTAAGAAAGAAGTAAGAAAGAAGTAAGAAAGAAGCAAGAAAGAAGTAAGAAAGAAAGAAGAAAGAAGTAAGAAAGAAGTAAGAAAGAAGTAAGAAAGAAGTAAGAAAGAAGTAAGAAAGAAGTAAGAAAGAAGTAAGAAAGAAGTAAGAAAGAAGAAAGAAGGAAGTAAGAAAGAAGAAAGAAAGAAGTAAGAAAGAAGAAAGAAAGAAGTAAGAAAGAAGAAATAAAGAAGTAAGAAAGAAGTAAGAAAGAAGTAAGAAAGAAGTAAGAAAGAAAGAAGAAAGAAGTAAGAAAGAAGTAAGAAAGAAGTAAGAAAGAAGGAAGAAAGAAAGAAGAAAGAAGAAAGAAGTAAGAAAGAAGAAAGAAAGAAGTAAGAAGGAATGAAGAAAGAAGTAAGAAAGAAGTAAGAAAGAAGAAAGAAAGAAGTAAGAAAGAAGAAAGAAAGAAGTAAGAAAGAAGTAAGAAAGAAGTAAGAAAGAAGTAAGAAAGAAGTAAGAAAGAAAGAAGAAAGAAGAAAGAAAGAATTAAGAAAGAAGTAAGAAAGAAGTAAGAAAGAAGTAAGAAGGAATGAAGAAAGTAGTAAGAAAGAAGTAAGAAAGAAGTAAGAAAGAAAGAAGAAAGAAGTAAGAAAGAAGTAAGAAAGAAGTAAGAAAGAAGCAAGAAAGAAGAAAGATAGAAGTAAGAAAGAAGAAAGAAAGAAGTAAGAAAGAAGTAAGAAAGAAGTAAGAAAGAAGTAAGAAAAAAGAAAGATAGAAGTAAGAAGAAAGAAAGAAGTAAAAAAGAAGTAAGAAAGAAGTAAGAAAGAAGTAAGAAAGAAGTACGAAAGAAGTAAGAAAGAAATAAGAAAGAAAGAAGTAAGAAAGAAGTAAGAAAGAAAGAAGAAAGAAGTAAGAAAGAAGTAAGAAAGAAGAAAGAAGGAAGTAAGAAAGAAGAAAGAAAGAAGTAAGAAAGAAGTAAGAAAGAAGTAAGAAAGAAGTAAGAAAGAAAGAAGAAAGAAGTAAGAAAGAAGTAAGAAAGAAGTACGAAAGAAGTAAGAAAGAATTAAGAAAGAAAGAAGTAAGAAAGAAGTATGAAAGAAGTAAGAAAGACGAAAGAAAGAAGTAAGAAATAAGTAAGAAAGAAGTAAGAAAGAAGTAAGAAAGAAGTAAGAAAGAAGAAAAAAAAGTAAGAAAGAAATAAGAAAGAAAGAAGAAAGAAGTAAGAAAGAAAGAAGAAAGAAGTAAGAAAGAAGTAAGAAAGAAGTAAGAAAGAAGTAAGAAAGAAGTAAGAAAGAAGTAAGAAAGAAAGAAGAAAGAAGAAAGAAAGAAGTAAGAAAGAAGTAAGAAATAAGTAAGAAAGAAGTAAGAAGGAATGAAGAAAGTAGTAAGAAAGAAGTAAGAAAGAAGTAAGAAAGAAGTAAGAAAGAAAGAAGAAAGAAGTAAGAAAGAAGTAAGAAAGAAGTAAGAAAGAAGCAAGAAAGAAGAAAGATAGAAGTAAGAAAGAAGAAAGAAAGAAGTAAGAAAGAAGTAAGAAAGAAGTAAGAAAGAAGTAAGAAAGAAGTACGAAAGAAGTAAGAAAGAAATAAGAAAGAAAGAAGTAAGAAAGAAGTAAGAAAGAAAGAAGAAAGAAGTAAGAAAGAAGTAAGAAAGAAGTAAGAAAGAAGTAAGAAAGAAGTAAGAAAGAAGTAAGAAAGAAGTAAGAAAGAAGTAAGAAAGAAGAAAGAAAGAAGAAAGAAGAAAGAAAGAGGTAAGAAAGAAGTAAGAAAGAAGTAAGAAAGAAGTAAGAAAGAAAGAAGAAAGAAGTAAGAAAGAAGTAAGAAAGAAGTGAGAAAGAAGAAAAAAGAAGTTAAAAAGAAGTAAGAAAGAAGTAAGAAAGAAGTAAGAAAGAAGTAAGAAAGAAGAAAGAAAGAAGTATGAAAGAAGTAAGAAAGAAGAAAGAAAGAAGTAAGAAAGAAGTAAGAAAGAAGTAAGGAGGAATGAAGAAAGGAGTAAGAAAGAAGAAAGAAAGAAGTAAGAAAGAAGTAAGAAAGAACTAATAAAGAAGTAAGAAAGAAGTAAGAAAGAAGTAAGAAAGAAAGAAGAAAGAAGTAAGAAAGAAGTAAGAAAGAAGAAAGAAAGTAGTAAGAAAGAAGAAAGAAAGAAGTAAGAAAGAAGTAAGAAAGAAGTAAGAAAGAAGTAAGAAAGAAAGAAGAAAGAAGTAAGAAAGAAGTAAGAAAGAAGTACGAAAGAAGTAAGAAAGAATTAAAAAAGAAAGAAGTAAGAAAGAAGTATGAAAGAAGTAAGAAAGACGAAGGAAAGAAGTAAGAAAAAAGTAAGAAAGAAGTAAGAAAGAAGTAAGAAAGAAGTAAGAAAGAAAGAAGAAAGAAGTAAGAAAGAAGTAAGAAAGAAGTAAGAAAGAAGTAAGAAGGAATGAAGAAAGAAGTAAGAAAGAAGAAAGAAAGAAGTAAGAAAGAAGTAAGAAAGAAAGAAGTAAGAATTAAGAAAGAAGTAAGAAAGTAGAAAAAAGAAGTAAGAAAGAAGTAAGAAAGAAGCAAGAAAGAAGAAAGAAAGAAAGAAGAAAGAAATAAGAAAGAAGTAAGAGAGAAGTAAGAAAGAAGTAAGAAAGTAGTAAGAAATAAGTAAGAAAGAAGTAAGAAGGAATGAAGAAAGAAGTAAGAAAGAAGTAAGAAAGAAGAAAGAAAGAAGTAAGAAAGAAGAAAGAAAGAAGTAAGAAAGAAGTAAGAAAGAAGTAAGAGAGAAGTAAGAAAGAAAGAAGAAAGAAGTAAGAAAGAAGTAAGAAAGAAGAAAGAAAGAAGTAAGAAAGAAGAAAGAAAGAAGTAAGAAAGAAGTAAGAAAGAAGTAAGAAAGAAGGAAGAAAGAAAGAAGAAAGAAGTAAGAAAGAAGTAAGAAAGAAAGAAGAACGAAGTAAGAAACAAGTAGGAAAGAAGTAAGAAAGAAGTAAGAAAGAAGTAAGAAAGAAGTAAGAAAGAAAGAAGAAAGAAGTAAGAAACAAGTAAGAAAGAAGTAAGAAAGAAGTAAGAAAGAAGTAAGAAAGAAGTAAGAAAGAAGTAAGAAAGAAGTAAGAAAGAAAGAAGAAAGAATTAAGAAAGAAGTAAGAAAGAAGTAAGAAAGAAGTAAGAAAAAAGAAAGATAGAAGTAAGAAGAAAGAAAGAAGTAAAAAAGAAGTAAGAAAGACGTAAGAAAGAAGTAAGAAAGAAGTACGAAAGAAGTAAGAAAGAAATAAGAAAGAAAGAAGTAAGAAAGAAGTAAGAAAGAAAGAAGAAAGAAGTAAGAAAGAAGTAAGAAAGAAGAAAGAAGGAAGTAAGAAAGAAGAAAGAAAGAAGTAAGAAAGAAGTAAGAAAGAAGTAATAAAGAAGTAAGAATGAAAGTAGAAAGAAGTAAGAAAGAAGTAAGAAAGAAGTACGAAAGAAGTAAGAAAGAATTAAGAAAGAAAGAAGTAAGAAAGAAGTATGAAAGAAGTAAGAAAGACGAAAGAAAGAAGTAAGAAATAAGTAAGAAAGAAGTAAGAAAGAAGTAAGAAAGAAGTAAGAAAGAAAGAAGAAAGAAGTAAGAAAGAAGTAAGAAAGAAGTAAGAAAGAAGTAAGAAGGAATGAAGAAAGAAGTAAGAAAGAAGAAAGAAAGAAGTAAGAAAGAAGTAAGAAAGAAAGAAGTAAGAAAGAATTAAGAAAGAAGTAAGAAAGTAGAAAAAAGAAGTAAGAAAGAAGTAAGAAAGAAGTAAGAAAGAAGCAAGAAAGAAGTAAGAAAGAAAGAAGAAAGAAGTAAGAAAGAAGTAAGAAAGAAGTAAGAAAGAAGTAAGAAAGAAGTAAGAAAGAAGTAAGAAAGAAGTAAGAAAGAAGTAAGAAAGAAGAAAGAAGGAAGTAAGAAAGAAGAAAGAAAGAAGTAAGAAAGAAGAAAGAAAGAAGTAAGAAAGAAGAAATAAAGAAGTAAGAAAGAAGTAAGAAAGAAGTAAGAAAGAAGTAAGAAAGAAAGAAGAAAGAAGTAAGAAAGAAGTAAGAAAGAAGAAAGAAAGAAGTAAGAAAGAAGAAAGAAAGAAGTAAGAAAGAAGTAAAAAAGAAGTAAGAAAGAAGTAAGAAAGAAAGAAGTAAGAAAGAAGTAAGAAAGAAAGAAGAACGAAGTAAGAAACAAGTAGGAAAGAAGTAAGAAAGAAGTAAGAAAGAAGCAAGAAAGAAGAAAGAAAGAAAGAAGAAAGAAGTAAGAAAGAAGTAAGAGAGAAGTAAGAAAGAAGTAAGAAAGAAGTAAGAAAGAAGTAAGAAAGAAGTAAGAAGGAATGAAGAAAGAAGTAAGAAAGAAGTAAGAAAGAAGAAAGAAAGAAGTAAGAAAGAAGAAAGAAAGAAGTAAGAAAGAAGTAAGAAAGAAGTAAGAAAGAAGAAAGAAAGAAGTAAGAAAGAAGTAAGAAAGAAGAAAGAAGGAAGAAAGAAAGAAGAAAGAAGAAAGAAGTAAGAAAGAAGAAAGAAAGAAGTAAGAAGGAATGAAGAAAGAAGTAAGAAAGAAGTAAGAAAGAAGAAAGAAAGAAGTAAGAAAGAAGAAAGAAAGAAGTAAGAAAGAAGTAAGAAAGAAGTAAGAAAGAAGTAAGAAAGAAGTAAGAAAGAAAGAAGAAAGAAGAAAGAAAGAAGTAAGAAAGAAGTAAGAAAGAAGTAAGAAAGAAGTAAGAAGGAATGAAGAAAGTAGTAAGAAAGAAGTAAGAAAGAAGTAAGAAAGAAAGAAGAAAGAAGTAAGAAAGAAGTAAGAAAGAAGTAAGAAAGAAGCAAGAAAGAAGAAATATAGAAGTAAGAAAGAAGAAAGAAAGAAGTAAGAAAGAAGTAAGAAAGAAGTAAGAAAGAAGTAAGAAAGAAGTACGAAAGAAGTAAGAAAGAAATAAGAAAGAAAGAAGTAAGAAAGAAGTAAGAAAGAAAGAAGAAAGAAGTAAGAAAGAAGTAAGAAAGAAGTAAGAAAGAAGTAAGAAAGAAGTAAGAAAGAAGTAAGAAAGAAGTAAGAAAGAAGTAAGAAAGAAGAAAGAAAGAAGTAAGAAAGAAGTAAGAAAGAAGTAAGAAAGAAGTAAGAAAGAAAGAAGAAAGAAGTAAGAAAGAAGTAAGAAAGAAGTAAGAAAGAAGAAAAAAGAAGTTAAAAAGAAGTAAGAAAGAAGTAAGAAAGAAGTAAGAAGAAGTAAGAAAGAAGAAAGAAAGAAGTATGAAAGAAGTAAGAAAGAAGAAAGAAAGAAGTAAGAAAGAAGTAAGAAAGAAGTAAGAAGGAATGAAGAAAGGAGTAAGAAAGAAGAAAGAAAGAAGTAAGAAAGAAGTAAGAAAGAAGTAATAAAGAAGTAAGAAAGAAGTAAGAAAGAAGTAAGAAAGAAAGAAGAAAGAAGTAAGAAAGAAGTAAGAAAGAAGTAAGAAAGAAAGAAGAAAGAAGTAAGAAACAAGTAAGAAAGAAGTAAGAAAGAAGTAAGAAAGAAGTAAGAAAGAAGTAAGAAAGAAGTAAGAAAGAAGTAAGAAAGAAAGAAGAAAGAATTAAGAAAGAAGTAAGAAAGAAGTAAGAAAGAAGTAAGAAAAAAGAAAGATAGAAGTAAGAAGAAAGAAAGAAGTAAAAAAGAAGTAAGAAAGAAGTAAGAAAGAAGTAAGAAAGAAGTACGAAAGAAGTAAGAAAGAAATAAGAAAGAAAGAAGTAAGAAAGAAGTAAGAAAGAAAGAAGAAAGAAGTAAGAAAGAAGTAAGAAAGAAGTAAGAAAGAAGTAAGAAAGAAGTAAGAAAGAAGTAAAAAGAAGTAAGAAAGAAGAAAGAAGGAAGTAAGAAAGAAGAAAGAAAGAAGTAAGAAAGAAGTAAGAAAGAAGTAATAAAGAAGTAAGAATGAAAGAAGAAAGAAGTAAGAAAGAAGTAAGAAAGAAGTACGAAAGAAGTAAGAAAGAATTAAGAAAGAAAGAAGTAAGAAAGAAGTATGAAAGAAGTAAGAAAGACGAAAGAAAGAAGTAAGAAATAAGTAAGAAAGAAGTAAGAAAGAAGTAAGAAAGAAGTAAGAAAGAAAGAAGAAAGAAGTAAGAAAGAAGTAAGAAAGAAGTAAGAAAGAAGTAAGAAGGAATGAAGAAAGAAGTAAGAAAGAAGAAAGAAAGAAGTAAGAAAGAAGTAAGAAAGAAAGAAGTAAGAAAGAATTAAGAAAGAAGTAAGAAAGTAGAAAAAAGAAGTAAGAAAGAAGTAAGAAAGAAGTAAGAAAGAAGCAAGAAAGAAGTAAGAAAGAAAGAAGAAAGAAGTAAGAAAGAAGTAAGAAAGAAGTAAGAAAGAAGTAAGAAAGAAGTAAGAAAGAAGTAAGAAAGAAGTAAGAAAGAAGTAAGAAAGAAGAAAGAAGGAAGTAAGAAAGAAGAAAGAAAGAAGTAAGAAAGAAGAAAGAAAGAAGTAAGAAAGAAGAAATAAAGAAGTAAGAAAGAAGTAAGAAAGAAGTAAGAAAGAAGTAAGAAAGAAAGAAGAAAGAAGTAAGAAAGAAGTAAGAAAGAAGAAAGAAAGAAGTAAGAAAGAAGAAAGAAAGAAGTAAGAAAGAAGTAAAAAAGAAGTAAGAAAGAAGTAAGAAAGAAAGAAGTAAGAAAGAAGTAAGAAAGAAAGAAGAACGAAGTAAGAAACAAGTAGGAAAGAAGTAAGAAAGAAGTAAGAAAGAAGCAAGAAAGAAGAAAGAAAGAAAGAAGAAAGAAGTAAGAAAGAAGTAAGAGAGAAGTAAGAAAGAAGTAAGAAAGAAGTAAGAAAGAAGTAAGAAAGAAGTAAGAAGGAATGAAGAAAGAAGTAAGAAAGAAGTAAGAAAGAAGAAAGAAAGAAGTAAGAAAGAAGAAAGAAAGAAGTAAGAAAGAAGTAAGAAAGAAGTAAGAAAGAAGAAAGAAAGAAGTAAGAAAGAAGTAAGAAAGAAGTAAGAAAGAAGGAAGAAAGAAAGAAGAAAGAAGAAAGAAGTAAGAAAGAAGAAAGAAAGAAGTAAGAAGGAATGAAGAAAGAAGTAAGAAAGAAGTAAGAAAGAAGAAAGAAAGAAGTAAGAAAGAAGAAAGAAAGAAGTAAGAAAGAAGTAAGAAAGAAGTAAGAAAGAAGTAAGAAAGAAGTAAGAAAGAAAGAAGAAAGAAGAAAGAAAGAAGTAAGAAAGAAGTAAGAAAGAAGTAAGAAAGAAGTAAGAAGGAATGAAGAAAGTAGTAAGAAAGAAGTAAGAAAGAAGTAAGAAAGAAAGAAGAAAGAAGTAAGAAAGAAGTAAGAAAGAAGTAAGAAAGAAGCAAGAAAGAAGAAATATAGAAGTAAGAAAGAAGAAAGAAAGAAGTAAGAAAGAAGTAAGAAAGAAGTAAGAAAGAAGTAAGAAAGAAGTACGAAAGAAGTAAGAAAGAAATAAGAAAGAAAGAAGTAAGAAAGAAGTAAGAAAGAAAGAAGAAAGAGGTAAGAAAGAAGTAAGAAAGAAGTAAGAAAGAAGTAAGAAAGAAGTAAGAAAGAAGTAAGAAAGAAGTAAGAAAGAAGTAAGAAAGAAGAAAGAAAGAAGTAAGAAAGAAGTAAGAAAGAAGTAAGAAAGAAGTAAGAAAGAAAGAAGAAAGAAGTAAGAAAGAAGTAAGAAAGAAGTAAGAAAGAAGAAAAAAGAAGTTAAAAAGAAGTAAGAAAGAAGTAAGAAAGAAGTAAGAAAGAAGTAAGAAAGAAGAAAGAAAGAAGTATGAAAGAAGTAAGAAAGAAGAAAGAAAGAAGTAAGAAAGAAGTAAGAAAGAAGTAAGAAGGAATGAAGAAAGGAGTAAGAAAGAAGAAAGAAAGAAGTAAGAAAGAAGTAAGAAAGAAGTAATAAAGAAGTAAGAAAGAAGTAAGAAAGAAGTAAGAAAGAAAGAAGAAAGAAGTAAGAAAGAAGTAAGAAAGAAGAAAGAAAGTAGTAAGAAAGAAGAAAGAAAGAAGTAAGAAAGAAGTAAGAAAGAAGTAAGAAAGAAAGAAGAAAGAAGTAAGAAAGAAGTAAGAAAGAAGTAAGAAAGAAGTACGAAAGAAGTAAGAAAGAATTAAGAAAGAAAGAAGTAAGAAAGAAGTATGAAAGAAGTAAGAAAGACGAAAGAAAGAAGTAAGAAATAAGTAAGAAAGACGTAAGAAAGAAGTAAGAAAGAAGTAAGAAAGAAAGAAGAAAGAAGTAAGAAAGAAGTAAGAAAGAAGTAAGAAAGAAGTAAGAAGGAATGAAGAAAGAAATAAGAAAGAAGAAAGAAAGAAGTAAGAAAGAAGTAAGAAAGAAAGAAGTAAGAAAGAATTAAGAAAGAAGTAAGAAAGTAGAAAAAAGAAGAAAGAAAGAAGTAAGAAAGAAGCAAGAAAGAAGAAAGAAAGAAAGAAGAAAGAAGTAAGAAAGAAGTAAGAGAGAAGTAAGAAAGAAGTAAGAAAGTAGTAAGAAATAAGTAAGAAAGAAGTAAGAAGGAATGAAGAAAGAAGTAAGAAAGAAGTAAGAAAGAAGAAAGAAAGAAGTAAGAAAGAAGAAAGAAAGAAGTAAGAAAGAAGTAAGAAAGAAGTAAGAGAGAAGTAAGAAAGAAAGAAGAAAGAAGTAAGAAAGAAGTAATAGAGAAGTAAGAAAGAAAGAAGAAAGAAGTAAGAAAGAAGTAAGAAAGAAGAAAGAAAGAAGTAAGAAAGAAGAAAGAAAGAAGTAAGAAAGAAGTAAGAAAGAAGTAAGAAAGAAGTAAGAAAGAAAGAAGAAAGAAGTAAGAAAGAAGTAAGAAAGAAAGAAGAACGAAGTAAGAAACAAGTAGGAAAGAAGTAAGAAAGAAGTAAGAAAGAAGTAAGAAAGAAGTAAGAAAGAAAGAAGAAAGAAGTAAGAAACAAGTAAGAAAGAAGTAAGAAAGAAGTAAGAAAGAAGTAAGAAAGAAGTAAGAAAGAAGTAAGAAAGAAGTAAGAAAGAAAGAAGAAAGAATTAAGAAAGAAGTAAGAAAGAAGTAAGAAAGAAGTAAGAAAAAAGAAAGATAGAAGAAAGAAGAAAGAAAGAAGTAAAAAAGAAGTAAGAAAGAAGTAAGAAAGAAGTAAGAAAGAAGTACGAAAGAAGTAAGAAAGAAATAAGAAAGAAAGAAGTAAGAAAGAAGTAAGAAAGAAAGAAGAAAGAAGTAAGAAAGAAGTAAGAAAGAAGTAAGAAAGAAGTAAGAAAGAAGTAAGAAAGAAGTAAGAAAGAAGTAAGAAAGAAGAAAGAAGGAAGTAAGAAAGAAGAAAGAAAGAAGTAAGAAAGAAGTAAGAAAGAAGTAAGAAAGAAGTAAGAAAGAAAGAAGAAAGAAGTAAGAAAGAAGTAAGAAAGAAGTACGAAAGAAGTAAGAAAGAATTAAGAAAGAAAGAAGTAAGAAAGAAGTATGAAAGAAGTAAGAAAGACGAAAGAAAGAAGTAAGAAATAAGTAAGAAAGAAGTAAGAAAGAAGTAAGAAAGAAGTAAGAAAGAAGAAAAAATAAGTAAGAAAGAAATAAGAAAGAAAGAAGAAAGAAGTAAGAAAGAAAGAAGAAAGAAGTAAGAAAGAAGTAAGAAAGAAAGAAGAAAGAAGAAAGAAAGAAGTAAGAAAGAAGTAAGAAAGAAGTAAGAAAGAAGTAAGAAGGAATGAAGAAAGTAGTAAGAAAGAAGTAAGAAAGAAGTAAGAAAGAAGTAAGAAAGAAGTAAGAAAGAAGTAAGAACGAAGTAAGAAGGAATGAAGAAAGTAGTAAGAAAGAAGTAAGAAAGAAGTAAGAAAGAAGTAAGAAAGAAGTAAGAAAGAAGTAAGAAAGAAGTAAGAAAGAAGTACGAAAGAAGTAAGAAAGAAATAAGAAAGAAAGAAGTAAGAAAGAAGTAAGAAAGAAAGAAGAAAGAAGTAAGAAAGAAGTAAGAAAGAAGTAAGAAAGAAGTAAGAAAGAAGTAAGAAAGAAGTAAGAAAGAAGTAAGAAAGAAGTAAGAAAGAAGAAAGAAAGAAGTAAGAAAGAAGAAAGAAAGAAGTAAGAAAGAAGTAAGAAAGAAGTAAGAAAGAAGTAAGAAAGAAAGAAGAAAGAAGTAAGAAAGAAAGAAGAAAGAAGTAAGAAAGAAGTAAGAAAGAAGTAAGAAAGAAGAAAAAAGAAGTTAAAAAGAAGTAAGAAAGAAGTAAGAAAGAAGTAAGAAAGAAGTAAGAAAGAAGAAAGAAAGAAGTATGAAAGAAGTAAGAAAGAAGAAAGAAAGAAGTAAGAAAGAAGTAAGAAAGAAGTAAGAAGGAAAGAAGTAAGAAAGAATTAAGAAAGAAGTAAGAAAGTAGAAAAAAGAAGTAAGAAAGAAGTAAGAAAGAAGTAAGAAAGAAGCAAGAAAGAAGTAAGAAAGAAAGAAGAAAGAAGTAAGAAAGAAGTAAGAAAGAAGTAAGAAAGAAGTAAGAAAGAAGTAAGAAAGAAGTAAGAAAGAAGTAAGAAAGAAGTAAGAAAGAAGAAAGAAGGAAGTAAGAAAGAAGAAAGAAAGAAGTAAGAAAGAAGAAAGAAAGAAGTAAGAAAGAAGAAAGAAAGAAGTAAGAAAGAAGTAAAAAAGAAGTAAGAAAGAAGTAAGAAAGAAAGAAGTAAGAAAGAAGTAAGAAAGAAAGAAGAACGAAGTAAGAAACAAGTAGGAAAGAAGTAAGAAAGAAGTAAGAAAGAAGCAAGAAAGAAGAAAGAAAGAAAGAAGAAAGAAGTAAGAAAGAAGTAAGAGAGAAGTAAGAAAGAAGTAAGAAAGAAGTAAGAAAGAAGTAAGAAAGAAGTAAGAAGGAATGAAGAAAGAAGTAAGAAAGAAGTAAGAAAGAAGAAAGAAAGAAGTAAGAAAGAAGAAAGAAAGAAGTAAGTAAGAAGTAAGAAAGAAGTAAGAAAGAAGAAAGAAAGAAGTAAGAAAGAAGTAAGAAAGAAGTAAGAAAGAAGAAAGAAAGAAGTAAGAAAGAAGTAAGAAGTAAGAAAGAAGAAAGAAAGAAGTAAGAAGGAATGAAGAAAGAAGTAAGAAAGAAGTAAGAAAGAAGAAAGAAAGAAGTAAGAAAGAAGAAAGAAAGAAGTAAGAAAGAAGTAAGAAAGAAGTAAGAAAGAAGTAAGAAAGAAGTAAGAAAGAAAGAAGAAAGAAGAAAGAAAGAAGTAAGAAAGAAGTAAGAAAGAAGTAAGAAAGAAGTAAGAAGGAATGAAGAAAGTAGTAAGAAAGAAGTAAGAAAGAAGTAAGAAAGAAGTAAGAAAGAAAGAAGAAAGAAGTAAGAAAGAAGTAAGAAAGAAGTAAGAAAGAAGCAAGAAAGAAGAAAGATAGAAGTAAGAAAGAAGAAAGAAAGAAGTAAGAAAGAAGTAAGAAAGAAGTAAGAAAGAAGTAAGAAAGAAGTACGAAAGAAGTAAGAAAGAAATAAGAAAGAAAGAAGTAAGAAAGAAGTAAGAAAGAAAGAAGAAAGAAGTAAGAAAGAAGTAAGAAAGAAGTAAGAAAGAAGTAAGAAAGAAGAAAGAAAGAAGTAAGAAAGAAGAAAGAAAGAAGTAAGAAAGAAGTAAGAAAGAATTAAGAAAGAAGTAAGAAAGAAAGAAGAAAGAAGTAAGAAAGAAGTAAGAAAGAAGTAAGAAAGAAGAAAAAAGAAGTTAAAAAGAAGTAAGAAAGAAGTAAGAAAGAAGTAAGAAAGAAGTAAGAAAGAAGAAAGAAAGAAGTATGAAAGAAGTAAGAAAGAAGAAAGAAAGAAGTAAGAAAGAAGTAAGAAAGAAGTAAGAAGGAATGAAGAAAGGAGTAAGAAAGAAGAAAGAAAGAAGTAAGAAAGAAGTAAGAAAGAAGTAAGAAAGAAGTAAGAAAGAAGTAAGAAAGAAGTAAGAAAGAAAGAAGAAAGAAGTAAGAAAGAAGTAAGAAAGAAGAAAGAATGTAGTAAGAAAGAAGAAAGAAAGAAAGAAGAAAGAAGTAAGAAAGAAGTAAGAAAGAAGTAAGAAAGAAAGAAGAAAGAAGTAAGAAAGAAGTAAGAAAGAAGTACGAAAGAAGTAAGAAAGAATTAAGAAAGAAAGAAGTAAGAAAGAAGTATGAAAGAAGTAAGAAAGACGAAAGAAAGAAGTAAGAAATAAGTAAGAAAGAAGTAAGAAAGAAGTAAGAAAGAAGTAAGAAAGAAAGAAGAAAGAAGTAAGAAAGAAGTAAGAAAGAAGTAAGAAAGAAGTAAGAAGGAATGAAGAAAGAAGTAAGAAAGAAGAAAGAAAGAAGTAAGAAAGAAGTAAGAAAGAAAGAAGTAAGAAAGAATTAAGAAAGAAGTAAGAAAGTAGAAAAAAGAAGTAAGAAAGAAGTAAGAAAGAAGCAAGAAAGAAGAAAGAAAGAAAGAAGAAAGAAGTAAGAAAGAAGTAAGAGAGAAGTAAGAAAGAAGTAAGAAAGTAGTAAGAAATAAGTAAGAAAGAAGTAAGAAGGAATGAAGAAAGAAGTAAGAAAGAAGTAAGAAAGAAGAAAGAAAGAAGAAAGAAAGAAGTAAAAAAGAAGTAAGAAAGAAGTAAGAAAGAAGTAAGAAAGAAGTACGAAAGAAGTAAGAAAGAAATAAGAAAGAAAGAAGTAAGAAAGAAGTAAGAAAGAAAGAAGAAAGAAGTAAGAAAGAAGTAAGAAAGAAGTAAGAAAGAAGTAAGAAAGAAGTAAGAAAGAAGTAAGAAAGAAGTAAGAAATAAGAAAGAAGGAAGTAAGAAAGAAGAAAGAAAGAAGTAAGAAAGAAGTAAGAAAGAAGTAATAAAGAAGTAAGAATGAAAGAAGAAAGAAGTAAGAAAGAAGTAAGAAAGAAGTACGAAAGAAGTAAGAAAGAATTAAGAAAGAAAGAAGTAAGAAAGAAGTATGAAAGAAGTAAGAAAGACGAAAGAAAGAAGTAAGAAATAAGTAAGAAAGAAGTAAGAAAGAAGTAAGAAAGAAGTAAGAAAGAAAGAAGAAAGAAGTAAGAAAGAAGTAAGAAAGAAGTAAGAAAGAAGTAAGAAGGAATGAAGAAAGAAGTAAGAAAGAAGAAAGAAAGAAGTAAGAAAGAAGTAAGAAAGAAGTAAGAAAGAATTAAGAAAGAAGTAAGAAAGTAGAAAAAAGAAGTAAGAAAGAAGTAAGAAAGAAGTAAGAAAGAAGCAAGAAAGAAGTAAGAAAGAAAGAAGAAAGAAGTAAGAAAGAAGTAAGAAAGAAGTAAGAAAGAAGTAAGAAAGAAGTAAGAAAGAAGTAAGAAAGAAGTAAGAAAGAAGTAAGAAAGAAGAAAGAAGGAAGTAAGAAAGAAGAAAGAAAGAAGTAAGAAAGAAGAAAGAAAGAAGTAAGAAAGAAGAAATAAAGAAGTAAGAAAGAAGTAAGAAAGAAGTAAGAAAGAAGTAAGAAAGAAAGAAGAAAGAAGTAAGAAAGAAGTAAGAAAGAAGAAAGAAAGAAGTAAGAAAGAAGAAAGAAAGAAGTAAGAAAGAAGTAAAAAAGAAGTAAGAAAGAAGTAAGAAAGAAAGAAGTAAGAAAGAAGTAAGAAAGAAAGAAGAACGAAGTAAGAAACAAGTAGGAAAGAAGTAAGAAAGAAGTAAGAAAGAACCAAGAAAGAAGAAAGAAAGAAAGAAGAAAGAAGTAAGAAAGAAGTAAGAGAGAAGTAAGAAAGAAGTAAGAAAGAAGTAAGAAAGAAGTAAGAAAGAAGTAAGAAGGAATGAAGAAAGAAGTAAGAAAGAAGTAAGAAAGAAGAAAGAAAGAAGTAAGAAAGAAGAAAGAAAGAAGTAAGAAAGAAGTAAGAAAGAAGTAAGAAAGAAGAAAGAAAGAAGTAAGAAAGAAGTAAGAAAGAAGTAAGAAAGAAGGAAGAAAGAAAGAAGAAAGAAGAAAGAAGTAAGAAAGAAGAAAGAAAGAAGTAAGAAGGAATGAAGAAAGAAGTAAGAAAGAAGTAAGAAAGAAGAAAGAAAGAAGTAAGAAAGAAGAAAGAAAGAAGTAAGAAAGAAGTAAGAAAGAAGTAAGAAAGAAGTAAGAAAGAAGTAAGAAAGAAAGAAGAAAGAAGAAAGAAAGAAGTAAGAAAGAAGTAAGAAAGAAGTAAGAAAGAAGTAAGAAGGAATGAAGAAAGTAGTAAGAAAGAAGTAAGAAAGAAGTAAGAAAGAAAGAAGAAAGAAGTAAGAAAGAAGTAAGAAAGAAGTAAGAAAGAAGCAAGAAAGAAGAAATATAGAAGTAAGAAAGAAGAAAGAAAGAAGTAAGAAAGAAGTAAGAAAGAAGTAAGAAAGAAGTAAGAAAGAAGTACGAAAGAAGTAAGAAAGAAATAAGAAAGAAAGAAGTAAGAAAGAAGTAAGAAAGAAAGAAGAAAGAGGTAAGAAAGAAGTAAGAAAGAAGTAAGAAAGAAGTAAGAAAGAAGTAAGAAAGAAGTAAGAAAGAAGTAAGAAAGAAGTAAGAAAGAAGTAAGAAAGAAGAAAGAAAGAAGTAAGAAAGAAGTAAGAAAGAAGTAAGAAAGAAGTAAGAAAGAAAGAAGAAAGAAGTAAGAAAGAAGTAAGAAAGAAGTAAGAAAGAAGAAAAAAGAAGTTAAAAAGAAGTAAGAAAGAAGTAAGAAAGAAGTAAGAAAGAAGTAAGAAAGAAGAAAGAAAGAAGTATGAAAGAAGTAAGAAAGAAGAAAGAAAGAAGTAAGAAAGAAGTAAGAAAGAAGTAAGAAGGAATGAAGAAAGGAGTAAGAAAGAAGAAAGAAAGAAGTAAGAAAGAAGTAAGAAAGAAGTAATAAAGAAGTAAGAAAGAAGTAAGAAAGAAGTAAGAAAGAAAGAAGAAAGAAGTAAGAAAGAAGTAAGAAAGAAGAAAGAAAGTAGTAAGAAAGAAGAAAGAAAGAAGTAAGAAAGAAGTAAGAAAGAAGTAAGAAAGAAGTAAGAAAGAAAGAAGAAAGAAGTAAGAAAGAAGTAAGAAAGAAGTAAGAAAGAAGTACGAAAGAAGTAAGAAAGAATTAAGAAAGAAAGAAGTAAGAAAGAAGTATGAAAGAAGTAAGAAAGACGAAAGAAAGAAGTAAGAAATAAGTAAGAAAGACGTAAGAAAGAAGTAAGAAAGAAGTAAGAAAGAAAGAAGAAAGAAGTAAGAAAGAAGTAAGAAAGAAGTAAGAAAGAAGTAAGAAGGAATGAAGAAAGAAATAAGAAAGAAGAAAGAAAGAAGTAAGAAAGAAGTAAGAAAGAAAGAAGTAAGAAAGAATTAAGAAAGAAGTAAGAAAGTAGAAAAAAGAAGAAAGAAAGAAGTAAGAAAGAAGCAAGAAAGAAGAAAGAAAGAAAGAAGAAAGAAGTAAGAAAGAAGTAAGAGAGAAGTAAGAAAGAAGTAAGAAAGTAGTAAGAAATAAGTAAGAAAGAAGTAAGAAGGAATGAAGAAAGAAGTAAGAAAGAAGTAAGAAAGAAGAAAGAAAGAAGTAAGAAAGAAGAAAGAAAGAAGTAAGAAAGAAGTAAGAAAGAAGTAAGAGAGAAGTAAGAAAGAAAGAAGAAAGAAGTAAGAAAGAAGTAATAGAGAAGTAAGAAAGAAAGAAGAAAGAAGTAAGAAAGAAGTAAGAAAGAAGAAAGAAAGAAGTAAGAAAGAAGAAAGAAAGAAGTAAGAAAGAAGTAAGAAAGAAGTAAGAAAGAAGTAAGAAAGAAAGAAGAAAGAAGTAAGAAAGAAGTAAGAAAGAAAGAAGAACGAAGTAAGAAACAAGTAGGAAAGAAGTAAGAAAGAAGTAAGAAAGAAGTAAGAAAGAAGTAAGAAAGAAAGAAGAAAGAAGTAAGAAACAAGTAAGAAAGAAGTAAGAAATAAGTAAGAAAGAAGTAAGAAAGAAGTAAGAAAGAAGTAAGAAAGAAGTAAGAAAGAAAGAAGAAAGAATTAAGAAAGAAGTAAGAAAGAAGTAAGAAAGAAGTAAGAAAAAAGAAAGATAGAAGTAAGAAGAAAGAAAGAAGTAAAAAAGAAGTAAGAAAGAAGTAAGAAAGAAGTAAGAAAGAAGTACGAAAGAAGTAAGAAAGAAATAAGAAAGAAAGAAGTAAGAAAGAAGTAAGAAAGAAAGAAGAAAGAAGTAAGAAAGAAGTAAGAAAGAAGTAAGAAAGAAGTAAGAAAGAAGTAAGAAAGAAGTAAGAAAGAAGTAAGAAAGAAGAAAGAAGGAAGTAAGAAAGAAGAAAGAAAGAAGTAAGAAAGAAGTAAGAAAGAAGTAAGAAAGAAGTAAGAAAGAAAGAAGAAAGAAGTAAGAAAGAAGTAAGAAAGAAGTACGAAAGAAGTAAGAAAGAATTAAGAAAGAAAGAAGTAAGAAAGAAGTATGAAAGAAGTAAGAAAGACGAAAGAAAGAAGTAAGAAATAAGTAAGAAAGAAGTAAGAAAGAAGTAAGAAAGAAGTAAGAAAGAAGAAAAAATAAGTAAGAAAGAAATAAGAAAGAAAGAAGAAAGAAGTAAGAAAGAAAGAAGAAAGAAGTAAGAAAGAAGTAAGAAAGAAGTAAGAAAGAAGTAAGAAAGAAGTAAGAAAGAAGTAATAAAGAAGTAAGAAAGAAAGAAGAAAGAAGAAAGAAAGAAGTAAGAAAGAAGTAAGAAAGAAGTAAGAAAGAAGTAAGAAGGAATGAAGAAAGTAGTAAGAAAGAAGTAAGAAAGAAGTAAGAAAGAAGTAAGAAAGAAGTAAGAAAGAAGTAAGAAAGAAGTAAGAAAGAAGTAAGAAAGAAGTAAGAAGGAATGAAGAAAGTAGTAAGAAAGAAGTAAGAAAGAAGTAAGAAAGAAGTAAGAAAGAAGTAAGAAAGAAGTAAGAAAGAAGTAAGAAAGAAGTACGAAAGAAGTAAGAAAGAAATAAGAAAGAAAGAAGTAAGAAAGAAGTAAGAAAGAAAGAAGAAAGAAGTAAGAAAGAAGTAAGAAAGAAGTAAGAAAGAAGTAAGAAAGAAGTAAGAAAGAAGTAAGAAAGAAGTAAGAAAGAAGTAAGAAAGAAGAAAGAAAGAAGTAAGAAAGAAGAAAGAAAGAAGAAAGAAGTAAGAAAGAAGTAAGAAAGAAGTAAGAAAGAAAGAAGAAAGAAGTAAGAAAGAAAGAAGAAAGAAGTAAGAAAGAAGTAAGAAAGAAGTAAGAAAGAAGTAAGAAAGAAGAAAGAAAGAAGTAAGAAAGAAGAAAGAAAGAAGTAAGAAAGAAGTAAGAAAGAAGTAAGAAAGAAGTAAGAAAGAAAGAAGAAAGAAGTAAGAAAGAAAGAAGAAAGAAGAAAGAAAGAAGTAAGAAAGAAGTAAGAAAGAAGTAAGAAAGAAGAAAGAAAGAAGTATGAAAGAAGTAAGAAAGAAGAAAGAAAGAAGTAAGAAAGAAGTAAGAAAGAAGTAAGAAGGAAAGAAGTAAGAAAGAATTAAGAAAGAAGTAAGAAAGTAGAAAAAAGAAGTAAGAAAGAAGTAAGAAAGAAGTAAGAAAGAAGCAAGAAAGAAGTAAGAAAGAAAGAAGAAAGAAGTAAGAAAGAAGTAAGAAAGAAGTAAGAAAGAAGTAAGAAAGAAGTAAGAAAGAAGTAAGAAAGAAGTAAGAAAGAAGTAAGAAAGAAGTAAGAAAGAAGAAAGAAAGAAGTAAGAAAGAAGTAAGAAAGAAGTAAGAAAGAAGTAAGAAAGAAAGAAGAAAGAAGTAAGAAAGAAGTAAGAAAGAAGTAAGAAAGAAGAAAAAAGAAGTTAAAAAGAAGTAAGAAAGAAGTAAGAAAGAAGTAAGAAAGAAGTAAGAAAGAAGAAAGAAAGAAGTATGAAAGAAGTAAGAAAGAAGAAAGAAAGAAGTAAGAAAGAAGTAAGAAAGAAGTAAGAAGGAATGAAGAAAGGAGTAAGAAAGAAGAAAGAAAGAAGTAAGAAAGAAGTAAGAAAGAAGTAATAAAGAAGTAAGAAAGAAGTAAGAAAGAAGTAAGAAAGAAAGAAGAAAGAAGTAAGAAAGAAGTAAGAAAGAAGAAAGAAAGTAGTAAGAAAGAAGAAAGAAAGAAGTAAGAAAGAAGTAAGAAAGAAGTAAGAAAGAAGTAAGAAAGAAAGAAGAAAGAAGTAAGAAAGAAGTAAGAAAGAAGTAAGAAAGAAGTACGAAAGAAGTAAGAAAGAATTAAGAAAGAAAGAAGTAAGAAAGAAGTATGAAAGAAGTAAGAAAGACGAAAGAAAGAAGTAAGAAATAAGTAAGAAAGACGTAAGAAAGAAGTAAGAAAGAAGTAAGAAAGAAAGAAGAAAGAAGTAAGAAAGAAGTAAGAAAGAAGTAAGAAAGAAGTAAGAAGGAATGAAGAAAGAAATAAGAAAGAAGAAAGAAAGAAGTAAGAAAGAAGTAAGAAAGAAAGAAGTAAGAAAGAATTAAGAAAGAAGTAAGAAAGTAGAAAAAAGAAGAAAGAAAGAAGTAAGAAAGAAGCAAGAAAGAAGAAAGAAAGAAAGAAGAAAGAAGTAAGAAAGAAGTAAGAGAGAAGTAAGAAAGAAGTAAGAAAGTAGTAAGAAATAAGTAAGAAAGAAGTAAGAAGGAATGAAGAAAGAAGTAAGAAAGAAGTAAGAAAGAAGAAAGAAAGAAGTAAGAAAGAAGAAAGAAAGAAGTAAGAAAGAAGTAAGAAAGAAGTAAGAGAGAAGTAAGAAAGAAAGAAGAAAGAAGTAAGAAAGAAGTAATAGAGAAGTAAGAAAGAAAGAAGAAAGAAGTAAGAAAGAAGTAAGAAAGAAGAAAGAAAGAAGTAAGAAAGAAGAAAGAAAGAAGTAAGAAAGAAGTAAGAAAGAAGTAAGAAAGAAGTAAGAAAGAAAGAAGAAAGAAGTAAGAAAGAAGTAAGAAAGAAAGAAGAACGAAGTAAGAAACAAGTAGGAAAGAAGTAAGAAAGAAGTAAGAAAGAAGTAAGAAAGAAGTAAGAAAGAAAGAAGAAAGAAGTAAGAAACAAGTAAGAAAGAAGTAAGAAATAAGTAAGAAAGAAGTAAGAAAGAAGTAAGAAAGAAGTAAGAAAGAAGTAAGAAAGAAAGAAGAAAGAATTAAGAAAGAAGTAAGAAAGAAGTAAGAAAGAAGTAAGAAAAAAGAAAGATAGAAGTAAGAAGAAAGAAAGAAGTAAAAAAGAAGTAAGAAAGAAGTAAGAAAGAAGTAAGAAAGAAGTACGAAAGAAGTAAGAAAGAAATAAGAAAGAAAGAAGTAAGAAAGAAGTAAGAAAGAAAGAAGAAAGAAGTAAGAAAGAAGTAAGAAAGAAGTAAGAAAGAAGTAAGAAAGAAGTAAGAAAGAAGTAAGAAAGAAGTAAGAAAGAAGAAAGAAGGAAGTAAGAAAGAAGAAAGAAGGAAGTAAGAAAGAAGTAAGAAAGAAGTAAGAAAGAAGTAAGAAAGAAAGAAGAAAGAAGTAAGAAAGAAGTAAGAAAGAAGTACGAAAGAAGTAAGAAAGAATTAAGAAAGAAAGAAGTAAGAAAGAAGTAAGAAGGAATGAAGAAAGTAGTAAGAAAGAAGTAAGAAAGAAGTAAGAAAGAAGTAAGAAAGAAGTAAGAAAGAAGTAAGAAAGAAGTAAGAAAGAAGTACGAAAGAAGTAAGAAAGAAATAAGAAAGAAAGAAG
This sequence comes from Columba livia, assembly GCF_036013475.1. Classification (NCBI taxonomy): domain Eukaryota; kingdom Metazoa; phylum Chordata; class Aves; order Columbiformes; family Columbidae; genus Columba; species Columba livia. Next base: position 119,763 of record NW_027043273.1, read on the forward strand.
TAAGAAAGAAGTAAGAAAGAAAGAAGAAAGAAGTAAGAAAGAAGTAAGAAAGAAGTAAGAAAGAAGTAAGAAAGAAGTAAGAAAGAAGTAAGAAAGAAGTAAGAAAGAAGTAAGAAAGAAGAAAGAAAGAAGTAAGAAAGAAGAAAGAAAGAAGTAAGAAAGAAGTAAGAAAGAAGTAAGAAAGAAGTAAGAAAGAAAGAAGAAAGAAGTAAGAAAGAAAGAAGAAAGAAGTAAGAAAGAAGTAAGAAAGAAGTAAGAAAGAAGTAAGAAAGAAGAAAGAAAGAAGTAAGAAAGAAGAAAGAAAGAAGTAAGAAAGAAGTAAGAAAGAAGTAAGAAAGAAGTAAGAAAGAAAGAAGAAAGAAGTAAGAAAGAAAGAAGAAAGAAGAAAGAAAGAAGTAAGAAAGAAGTAAGAAAGAAGTAAGAAAGAAGAAAGAAAGAAGTATGAAAGAAGTAAGAAAGAAGAAAGAAAGAAGTAAGAAAGAAGTAAGAAAGAAGTAAGAAGGAAAGAAGTAAGAAAGAATTAAGAAAGAAGTAAGAAAGTAGAAAAAAGAAGTAAGAAAGAAGTAAGAAAGAAGTAAGAAAGAAGCAAGAAAGAAGTAAGAAAGAAAGAAGAAAGAAGTAAGAAAGAAGTAAGAAAGAAGTAAGAAAGAAGTAAGAAAGAAGTAAGAAAGAAGTAAGAAAGAAGTAAGAAAGAAGTAAGAAAGAAGTAAGAAAGAAGAAAGAAGGAAGTAAGAAAGAAGAAAGAAAGAAGTAAGAAAGAAGAAAGAAAGAAGTAAGAAAGAACAAATAAAGAAGTAAGAAAGAAGTAAGAAAGAAGTAAGAAAGAAGTAAGAAAGAAAGAAGAAAGAAGTAAGAAAGAAGTAAGAAAGAAGAAAGAAAGAAGTAAGAAAGAAGAAAGAAAGAAGTAAGAAAGAAGTAAAAAAGAAGTAAGAAAGAAGTAAGAAAGAAAGAAGTAAGAAAGAAGTAAGAAAGAAAGAAGAACGAAGTAAGAAACAAGTAGGAAAGAAGTAAGAAAGAAGTAAGAAAGAAGCAAGAAAGAAGAAAGAAAGAAAGAAGAAAGAAGTAAGAAAGAAGTAAGAGAGAAGTAAGAAAGAAGTAAGAAAGAAGTAAGAAAGAAGTAAGAAAGAAGTAAGAAGGAATGAAGAAAGAAGTAAGAAAGAAGTAAGAAAGAAGAAAGAAAGAAGTAAGAAAGAAGAAAGAAAGAAGTAAGTAAGAAGTAAGAAAGAAGTAAGAAAGAAGAAAGAAAGAAGTAAGAAAGAAGTAAGAAAGAAGTAAGAAAGAAGGAAGAAAGAAAGAAGAAAGAAGAAAGAAGTAAGAAAGAAGAAAGAAAGAAGTAAGAAGGAATGAAGAAAGAAGTAAGAAAGAAGTAAGAAAGAAGAAAGAAAGAAGTAAGAAAGAAGAAAGAAAGAAGTAAGAAAGAAGTAAGAAAGAAGTAAGAAAGAAGTAAGAAAGAAGTAAGAAAGAAAGAAGAAAGAAGAAAGAAAGAAGTAAGAAAGAAGTAAGACAGAAGTAAGAAAGAAGTAAGAAGGAATGAAGAAAGTAGTAAGAAAGAAGTAAGAAAGAAGTAAGAAAGAAGTAAGAAAGAAAGAAGAAAGAAGTAAGAAAGAAGTAAGAAAGAAGTAAGAAAGAAGCAAGAAAGAAGAAAGATAGAAGTAAGAAAGAAGAAAGAAAGAAGTAAGAAAGAAGTAAGAAAGAAGTAAGAAAGAAGTAAGAAAGAAGTACGAAAGAAGTAAGAAAGAAATAAGAAAGAAAGAAGTAAGAAAGAAGTAAGAAAGAAAGAAGAAAGAAGTAAGAAAGAAGTAAGAAAGAAGAAAGAAAGAAGTAAGAAAGAAGTAAGAAAGAAGTAAGAAAGAAGTAAGAAAGAAAGAAGAAAGAAGTAAGAAAGAAGTAAGAAAGAAGTAAGAAAGAAGAAAAAAGAAGTTAAAAAGAAGTAAGAAAGAAGTAAGAAAGAAGTAAGAAAGAAGTAAGAAAGAAGAAAGAAAGAAGTATGAAAGAAGTAAGAAAGAAGAAAGAAAGAAGTAAGAAAGAAGTAAGAAAGAAGTAAGAAGGAATGAAGAAAGGAGTAAGAAAGAAGAAAGAAAGAAGTAAGAAAGAAGTAAGAAAGAAGTAATAAAGAAGTAAGAAAGAAGTAAGAAAGAAGTAAGAAAGAAAGAAGAAAGAAGTAAGAAAGAAGTAAGAAAGAAGAAAGAAAGTAGTAAGAAAGAAGAAACAAAGAAAGAAGAAAGAAGTAAGAAAGAAGTAAGAAAGAAGTAAGAAAGAAAGAAGAAAGAAGTAAGAAAGAAGTAAGAAAGAAGTACGAAAGAAGTAAGAAAGAATTAAGAAAGAAAGAAGTAAGAAAGAAGTATGAAAGAAGTAAGAAAGACGAAAGAAAGAAGTAAGAAATAAGTAAGAAAGAAGTAAGAAAGAAGTAAGAAAGAAGTAAGAAAGAAAGAAGAAAGAAGTAAGAAAGAAATAAGAAAGAAGTAAGAAAGAAGTAAGAAGGAATGAAGAAAGAAGTAAGAAAGAAGAAAGAAAGAAGTAAGAAAGAAGTAAGAAAGAAAGAAGTAAGAAAGAATTAAGAAAGAAGTAAGAAAGTAGAAAAAAGAAGTAAGAAAGAAGTAAGAAAGAAGCAAGAAAGAAGAAAGAAAGAAAGAAGAAAGAAGTAAGAAAGAAGTAAGAGAGAAGTAAGAAAGAAGTAAGAAAGTAGTAAGAAATAAGTAAGAAAGAAGTAAGAAGGAATGAAGAAAGAAGTAAGAAAGAAGTAAGAAAGAAGAAAGAAAGAAGTAAGAAAGAAGAAAGAAAGAAGTAAGAAAGAAGTAAGAAAGAAGTAAGAGAGAAGTAAGAAAGAAAGAAGAAAGAAGTAAGAAAGAAGTAAGAAAGAAGAAAGAAAGAAGTAAGAAAGAAGAAAGAAAGAAGTAAGAAAGAAGTAAGAAAGAAGTAAGAAAGAAGTAAGAAAGAAAGAAGAAAGAAGTAAGAAAGAAGTAAGAAAGAAAGAAGAACGAAGTAAGAAACAAGTAGGAAAGAAGTAAGAAAGAAGTAAGAAAGAAGTAAGAAAGAAGTAAGAAAGAAAGAAGAAAGAAGTAAGAAACAAGTAAGAAAGAAGTAAGAAAGAAGTAAGAAAGAAGTAAGAAAGAAGTAAGAAAGAAGTAAGAAAGAAGTAAGAAAGAAAGAAGAAAGAATTAAGAAAGAAGTAAGAAAGAAGTAAGAAAGAAGTAAGAAAAAAGAAAGATAGAAGTAAGAAGAAAGAAAGAAGTAAAAAAGAAGTAAGAAAGAAGTAAGAAAGAAGTAAGAAAGAAGTACGAAAGAAGTAAGAAAGAAATAAGAAAGAAAGAAGTAAGAAAGAAGTAAGAAAGAAAGAAGAAAGAAGTAAGAAAGAAGTAAGAAAGAAGTAAGAAAGAAGTAAGAAAGAAGTAAGAAAGAAGAAAGAAGGAAGTAAGAAAGAAAAAAGAAAGAAGTAAGAAAGAAGTAAGAAAGAAGTAAGAAAGAAGTAAGAAAGAAAGAAGAAAGAAGTAAGAAAGAAGTAAGAAAGAAGTACGAAAGAAGTAAGAAAGAATTAAGAAAGAAAGAAGTAAGAAAGAAGTATGAAAGAAGTAAGAAAGACGAAAGAAAGAAGTAAGAAATAAGTAAGAAAGAAGTAAGAAAGAAGTAAGAAAGAAGTAAGAAAGAAGAAAAAAGAAGTAAGAAAGAAGTAAGAAAGAAGTAAGAAAGAAAGAAGAAAGAAGAAAGAAAGAAGTAAGAAAGAAGTAAGAAAGAAGTAAGAAAGAAGTAAGAAGGAATGAAGAAAGTAGTAAGAAAGAAGTAAGAAAGAAGTAAGAAAGAAGTAAGAAAGAAAGAAGAAAGAAGTAAGAAAGAAGTAAGAAAGAAGTAAGAAAGAAGCAAGAAAGAAGAAAGATAGAAGTAAGAAAGAAGTAAGAAAGAAGTAAGAAAGAAGTAAGAAAGAAGTAAGAAAGAAGTAAGAAAGAAGAAAGAAGGAAGTAAGAAAGAAGAAAGAAAGAAGTAAGAAAGAAGAAAGAAAGAAGTAAGAAAGAAGAAATAAAGAAGTAAGAAAGAAGTAAGAAAGAAGTAAGAAAGAAGTAAGAAAGAAAGAAGAAAGAAGTAAGAAAGAAGTAAGAAAGAAGAAAGAAAGAAGTAAGAAAGAAGAAAGAAAGAAGTAAGAAAGAAGTAAGAAAGAAAGAAGTAAGAAAGAAGTAAGAAAGAAAGAAGAACGAAGTAAGAAACAAGTAGGAAAGAAGTAAGAAAGAAGTAAGAAAGAAGTAAGAAAGAAGTAAGAAAGAAGTAAGAAAGAAAGAAGAAAGAAGTAAGAAACAAGAAAGAAAGAAGTAAGAAAGAAGTAAGAAAGAAGTAAGAAAGAAGTAAGAAAGAAGTAAGAAAGAAGTAAGAAAGAAAGAAGAAAGAATTAAGAAAGAAGTAAGAAAGAAGTAAGAAAGAAGTAAGAAAAAAGAAAGATAGAAGTAAGAAAGAAGAAAGAAAGAAGTAAAAAAGAAGTAAGAAAGAAGTAAGAAAGAAGTAAGAAAGAAGTACGAAAGAAGTAAGAAAGAAATAAGAAAGAAAGAAGTAAGAAAGAAGTAAGAAAGAAAGAAGAAAGAAGTAAGAAAGAAGTAAGAAAGAAGTAAGAAAGAAGTAAGAAAGAAGTAAGAAAGAAGTAAGAAAGAAGTAAGAAAGAAGAAAGAAAGAAGTAAGAAAGAAGAAAGAAAGAAGTAAGAAAGAAGTAAGAAAGAAGTAAGAAAGAAGTAAGAAAGAAAGAAGAAAGAAGTAAGAAAGAAGTAAGAAAGAAGTACGAAAGAAGTAAGAAAGAATTAAGAAAGAAAGAAGTAAGAAAGAAGTATGAAAGAAGTAAGAAAGACGAAAGAAATAAGTAAGAAAGAAGTAAGAAAGAAGTAAGAAAGAAGTAAGAAAGAAGTAAGAAAGAAAGAAGAAAGAAGTAAGAAAGAAGTAAGAAAGAAGTAAGAAAGAAGTAAGAAGGAATGAAGAAAGAAGTAAGAAAGAAGAAAGAAAGAAGTAAGAAAGAAAGAAGTAAGAAAGAATTAAGAAAGAAGTAAGAAAGTAGAAAAAAGAAGTAAGAAAGAAGTAAGAAAGAAGTAAGAAAGAAGCAAGAAAGAAGAAAGAAGGAAAGAAGAGAGAAGTAAGAAAGAAGTAAGAAAGAAGTAAGAAAGAAGTAAGAAAGAAGTAAGAAGGAATGAAGAAAGAAGTAAGAAAGAAGTAAGAAAGAAGAAAGAAAGATGTAAGAAAGAAGAAAGAAAGAAGTAAGAAAGAAGTAAGAAAGAAGTAAGAAAGAAGAAAGAAAGAAGTAAGAAAGAAGTAAGAAAGAAGTAAGAAAGAAGTAAGAAAGAAGAAAGAAAGAAGTAAGAAGGAATGAAGAAAGAAGTAAGAAAGAAGTAAGAAAGAAGAAAGAAAGAAGTAAGAAAGAAGAAAGAAAGAAGTAAGAAAGAAGTAAGAAAGAAGTAAGAAAGAAGTAAGAAAGAAGTAAGAAAGAAAGAAGAAAGAAGTAAGAAAGAAGTAAGAAAGAAAGAAGAACGAAGTAAGAAACAAGTAGGAAAGAAGTAAGAAAGAAGTAAGAAAGAAGTAAGAAAGAATTAAGAAAGAAAGAAGTAAGAAAGAAGTATGAAAGAAGTAAGAAAGACGAAAGAAAGAAGTAAGAAATAAGTAAGAAAGAAAGAAGTAAGAAAGAATTAAGAAAGAAATAAGAAAGTAGAAAAAAGAAGTAAGAAAGAAGTAAGAAAGAAGTAAGAAAGAAGCAAGAAAGAAGAAAGAAAGAAAGAAGAAAGAAGTAAGAAAGAAGTAAGAGAGAAGTAAGAAAGAAGTAAGAAAGTAGTAAGAAATAAGTAAGAAAGAAGTAAGAAGGAATGAAGAAAGAAGTAAGAAAGAAGTAAGAAAGAAGAAAGAAAGAAGTAAGAAAGAAGAAATAAAGAAGTAAGAAAGAAGTAAGAAAGAAGTAAGAAAGAAAGAAGAACGAAGTAAGAAACAAGTAGGAAAGAAGTAAGAAAGAAGTAAGAAAGAAGTAAGAAAGAAGTAAGAAAAAGTAAGAAAGAAAGAAGAAAGAAGTAAGAAACAAGTAAGAAAGAAGTAAGAAAGAAGTAAGAAAGAAGTAAGAAAGAAGTAAGAAAGAAGTAAGAAAGAAGTAAGAAAGAAAGAAGAAAGAATTAAGAAAGAAGTAAGAAAGAAGTAAGAAAGAAGTAAGAAAAAAGAAAGATAGAAGTAAGAAAGAAGAAAGAAAGAAGTAAAAAAGAAGTAAGAAAGAAGTAAGAAAGAAGTAAGAAAGAAGTACGAAAGAAGTAAGAAAGAAATAAGAAAGAAAGAAGTAAGAAAGAAGTAAGAAAGAAAGAAGAAAGAAGTAAGAAAGAAGTAAGAAAGAAGTAAGAAAGAAGTAAGAAAGAAGTAAGAAAGAAGTAAGAAAGAAGAAAGAAAGAAGTAAGAAAGAAGAAAGAAAGAAGTAAGAAAGAAGTAAGAAAGAAGTAAGAAAGAAGTAAGAAAGAAAGAAGAAAGAAGTAAGAAAGAAGTACGAAAGAAGTAAGAAAGAATTAAGAAAGAAAGAAGTAAGAAAGAAGTATGAAAGAAGTAAGAAAGACGAAAGAAAGAAGTAAGAAATAAGTAAGAAAGAAGTAAGAAAGAAGTAAGAAAGAAGTAAGAAAGAAGTAAGAAAGAAGCAAGAAAGAAGAAAGAAAGAAAGAAGAAAGAAGTAAGAAAGAAGTAAGAGAGAAGTAAGAAAGAAGTAAGAAAGAAGTAAGAAAGAAGTAAGAAAGAAGTAAGAAGGAATGAAGAAAGAAGTAAGAAAGAAGTAAGAAAGAAGAAAGAAAGAAGTAAGAAAGAAGAAAGAAAGAAGTAAGAAAGAAGTAAGAAAGAAGTAAGAAAGAAGAAAGAAACAATTAAGAAAGAAGTAAGAAAGAAGTAAGAAAGAAGTAAGAAAGAAAGAAGAAAGAAGTAAGAAAGAAGTAAGAAAGAAGAAAGAAAGAAGTAAGAAGGAATGAATAAAGAAGTAAGAAAGAAGTAAGAAAGAAGAAAGAAAGAAGTAAGAAAGAAGAAAGAAAGAAGTAAGAAAGAAGTAAGAAAGAAGTAAGAAAGAAGTAAGAAAGAAGTAAGAAAGAAAGAAGAAAGAAGTAAGAAAGAAGTAAGAAAGAAAGAAGAACGAAGTAAGAAACAAGTAGGAAAGAAGTAAGAAAGAAGTAAGAAAGAAGTAAGAAGGAATGAAGAAAGAAGTAAGAAAGAAGTAAGAAAGAAGTAAGAAAGAAGTAAGAAAGAAGAAAGAAAGAAGTAAGAAAGAAGTAAGAAAGAAGTAAGAAAGAAGAAAGAAAGAAGTAAGAAAGAAGTAAGAAAGAAGTAAGAAAGAAGTAAGAAAGAAGTAAGAAAGAAAGAAGAAAGAAGTAAGAAAGAAGTAAGAAAGAAGTAAGAAAGAAGTAAGAAAGAAGTAAGAAGGAATGAAGAAAGAAGTAAGAAAGAAGTAAGAAAGAAGAAAGAAAGAAGTAAGAAAGAAGAAAGAAAGAAGTAAGAAAGAAGTAAGAAAGAAGTAAGAAAGAAGTAAGAAAGAAAGAAGAAAGAAGTAAGAAAGAAGTAAGAAAGAAAGAAGAACGAAGTAAGAAACAAGTAGGAAAGAAGTAAGAAAGAAGTAAGAAAGAAGTAAGAAAGAAGTAAGAAAGAAGTAAGAAAGAAAGAAGAAAGAAGTAAGAAACAAGTAAGAAACAAGTAAGAAAGAAGTAAGAAAGAAGTAAGAAAGAAGTAAGAAAGAAGTAAGAAAGAAGTAAGAAAGAAAGAAGAAAGAATTAAGAAAGAATTAAGAAAGAAAGAAGAACGAAGTAAGAAAGAAGTAAGAAAGAAGTAAGAAAGAAGTAAGAAAGAAGTAAGAAAGAAGTAAGAAGGAATGAAGAAAGAAGTAAGAAAGAAGTAAGAAAGAAGAAAGAAAGAAGTAAGAAAGAAGAAAGAAAGAAGTAAGAAAGAAGTAAGAAAGAAGTAAGAAAGAAGTAAGAAAGAAGTAAGAAAGAAGTAAGAAAGAAAGAAGAAAGAAGTAAGAAAGAATTAAGAAAGAAAGAAGAAAGAAGTAAGAAAGAAGTAAGAAAGAAGTAAGAAAGAAGTAAGAAAGAAGTAAGAAGGAAGAAAGAAAGAAGTAAGAAAGAAGTAAGAAAGAAGAAAGAAAGAAGTAAGAAAGAAGAAAGAAAGAAGTAAGAAAGAAGTAAGAAAGAAGTAAGAAAGAAGAAAGAAAGAAGTAAGAAAGAAGTAAGAAAGAAGTAAGAAAGAAGTAAGAAAGAAAGAAGAAAGAAGTAAGAAAGAAGTAAGAAAGAAGTAAGAAAGAAGTAAGAAAGAAGTAAGAAGGAATGAAGAAAGAAGTAAGAAAGAAGTAAGAAAGAAGAAAGAAAGAAGTAAGAAAGAAGAAAGAAAGAAGTAAGAAAGAAGTAAGAAAGAAGTAAGAAAGAAGTAAGAAAGAAAGAAGAAAGAAGTAAGAAAGAAGTAAGAAAGAAGAAAGAAAGAAGTAAGAAAGAAGAAAGAAAGAAGTAAGAAAGAAGTAAAAAAGAAGTAAGAAAGAAGTAAGAAAGAAAGAAGTAAGAAAGAAGTAAGAAAGAAAGAAGAACGAAGTAAGAAACAAGTAGGAAAGAAGTAAGAAAGAAGTAAGAAAGAAGTAAGAAAGAAGTAAGAAAGAAGTAAGAAAGAAGTAAGAAAGAAAGAAGAAAGAAGTAAGAAACAAGAAAGAAAGAAGTAAGAAAGAAGTAAGAAAGAAGTAAGAAAGAAGTAAGAAAGAAGTAAGAAAGAAGTAAGAAAGAAAGAAGTAAGAAAGAAGTATGAAAGAAGTAAGAAAGACGAAAAAAAGAAGTAAGAAATAAGTAAGAAAGAAGTAAGAAAGAAGTAAGAAAGAAGTAAGAAAGAAGTAAGAAAGAAGCAAGAAAGAAGAAAGAAAGAAAGAAGAAAGAAGTAAGAAAGAAGTAAGAGAGAAGTAAGAAAGAAGTAAGAAAGAAGTAAGAAAGAAGTAAGAAAGAAGTAAGAAGGAATGAAGAAAGAAGTAAGAAAGAAGTAAGAAAGAAGAAAGAAAGAAGTAAGAAAGAAGAAAGAAAGAAGTAAGAAAGAAGTAAGAAAGAAGTAAGAAAGAAGAAAGAAACAAGTAAGAAAGAAGTAAGAAAGAAGTAAGAAAGAAGTAAGAAAGAAAGAAGAAAGAAGTAAGAAAGAAGTAAGAAAGAAGAAAGAAAGAAGTAAGAAGGAATGAAGAAAGAAGTAAGAAAGAAGTAAGAAAGAAGAAAGAAAGAAGTAAGAAAGAAGAAAGAAAGAAGTAAGAAAGAAGTAAGAAAGAAGTAAGAAAGAAGTAAGAAAGAAGTAAGAAAGAAAGAAGAAAGAAGTAAGAAAGAAGTAAGAAAGAAAGAAGAACGAAGTAAGAAACAAGTAGGAAAGAAGTAAGAAAGAAGTAAGAAAGAAGTAAGAAGGAATGAAGAAAGAAGTAAGAAAGAAGTAAGAAAGAAGTAAGAAAGAAGTAAGGAAGAAGAAAGAAAGAAGTAAGAAAGAAGTAAGAAAGAAGTAAGAAAGAAGAAAGAAAGAAGTAAGAAAGAAGTAAGAAAGAAGTAAGAAAGAAGTAAGAAAGAAAGAAGAAAGAAGTAAGAAAGAAGTAAGAAAGAAGTAAGAAAGAAGTAAGAAAGAAGTAAGAAGGAATGAAGAAAGAAGTAAGAAAGAAGTAAGAAAGAAGAAAGAAAGAAGTAAGAAAGAAGAAAGAAAGAAGTAAGAAAGAAGTAAGAAAGAAGTAAGAAAGAAGTAAGAAAGAAAGAAGAAAGAAGTAAGAAAGAAGTAAGAAAGAAAGAAGAACGAAGTAAGAAACAAGTAGGAAAGAAGTAAGAAAGAAGTAAGAAAGAAGTAAGAAAGAAGTAAGAAAGAAGTAAGAAAGAAGTAAGAAAGAAAGAAGAAAGAATTAAGAAAGAATTAAGAAAGAAAGAAGAACGAAGTAAGAAAGAAGTAAGAAAGAAGTAAGAAAGAAGTAAGAAAGAAGTAAGAAGGAATGAAGAAAGAAGTAAGAAAGAAGTAAGAAAGAAGAAAGAAAGAAGTAAGAAAGAAGAAAGAAAGAAGTAAGAAAGAAGTAAGAAAGAAGTAAGAAAGAAGTAAGAAAGAAGTAAGAAAGAAGTAAGAAAGAAGTAAGAAAGAAGTAAGAAAGAAAGAAGAAAGAAGTAAGAAAGAAGTAAGAAAGAAAGAAGAAAGAAGTAAGAAAGAAGTAAGAAAGAAGTAAGAAAGAAGTAAGAAGGAATGAAGAAAGAAGTAAGAAAGAAGTAAGAAAGAAGAAAGAAAGAAGAAAGAAAGAAGTAAGAAAGAAGTAAGAAAGAAGTAAGAAAGAAGAAAGAAAGAAGTAAGAAAGAAGTAAGAAAGAAGTAAGAAAGAAGTAAGAAAGAATGAAGAAAGAAGTAAGAAAGAAGTAAGAAAGAAGTAAGAAAGAAGTAAGAAAGAAGTAAGAAGGAATGAAGAAAGAAGTAAGAAAGAAGTAAGAAAGAAGTAAGAAAGAAGTAAGAAAGAAGAAAGAAAGAAGTAAGAAAGAAGTAAGAAAGAAGTAAGAAAGAAGTAAGAAAGAAAGAAGAAAGAAGTAAGAAAGAAGTAAGAAAGAAAGAAGAACGAAGTAAGAAACAAGTAGGAAAGAAGTAAGAAAGAAGTAAGAAAGAAGTAAGAAAGAAGTAAGAATGAAGTAAGAAAGAAAGAAGAAAGAAGTAAGAAACAAGTAAGAAAGAAGTAAGAAAGAAGTAAGAAAGAAGTAAGAAAGAAGTAAGAAAGAAGTAAGAAAGAAGAAAGAAAGAAGAAAGAATTAAGAAAGAAGTAAGAAAGAAGTAAGAAAGAAGCAAGAAAGAAGAAAGATAGAAGTAAGAAAGAAGAAAGAAATAAGTAAAAAAGAAGTAAGAAAGAAGTAAGAAAGAAGTAAGAAAGAAGTACGAAAGAAGTAAGAAAGAAATAAGAAAGAAAGAAGTAAGAAAGAAGTAAGAAAGAAAGAAGAAAGAAGTAAGAAAGAAGTAAGAAAGAAGTAAGAAAGAAGTAAGAAAGAAGTAAGAAAGAAGTAAGAAAGAAGTAAGAAAGAAGAAAGAAAGAAATAAGAAAGAAGAAAGAAAGAAGTAAGAAAGAAGTAAGAAAGAAGTAAGAAAGAAGTAAGAAAGAAAGAAGAAAGAAGTAAGAAAGAAGTAAGAAAGAAGTACGAAAGAAGTAAGAAAGAATTAAGAAAGAAAGAAGTAAGAAAGAAGTATGAAAGAAGTAAGAAAGACGAAAGAAAGAAGTAAGAAATAAGTAAGAAAGAAGTAAGAAAGAAGTAAGAAAGAAGTAAGAAAGAAAGAAGAAAGAAGTAAGAAAGAAGTAAGAAAGAAGTAAGAAAGAAGTAAGAAGGAATGAAGAAAGAAGTAAGAAAGAAGAAAGAAAGAAGTAAGAAAGAAGTAAGAAAGAAAGAAGAAAGAATTAAGAAAGAAGTAAGAAAGTAGAAAAAAGAAGTAAGAAAGAAGTAAGAAAGAAGTAAGAAAGAAGCAAGAAAGAAGAAAGAAAGAAAGAAGAAAGAAGTAAGAAAGAAGTAAGAGAGAAGTAAGAAAGAAGTAAGAAAGAAGTAAGAAAGAAGTAAGAAAGAAGTAAGAAGGAATGAAGAAAGAAGTAAGAAAGAAGTAAGAAAGAAGAAAGAAAGAAGTAAGAAAGAAGAAAGAAAGAAGTAAGAAAGAAGTAAGAAAGAAGTAAGAAAGAAGTAATAAAGGAACAAGAAAGAATTAAGAAAGAATTAAGAAAGAAGAAAGAAAGAAGTAAGAAAGAAGAAAGAAAGAAGTAAGAAAGAAGTAAGAAAGAAGAAAGAAAGAAGAAAGAAGAAAGAAGTAAGAAAGAAGTAAGAAAGAAAGAAGAACGAAGTAAGAAACAAGTAGGAAAGAAGTAAGAAAGAAGTAAGAAAGAAGTAAGAAAGAAGTAAGAAAGAAGTAAGAAAGAAAGAAGAAAGAAGTAAGAAAGAAGTAAGAAAGAAGTAAGAAAGAAGCAAGAAAGAAGTAAGAAAGAAGTAAGAAGGAATGAAGAAAGAAGTAAGAAAGAAGTAAGAAAGAAGAAAGAAAGAAGTAAGAAAGAAGAAAGAAAGAAGTAAGAAAGAAGTAAGAAAGAAGTAAGAAAGAAGTAAGAAAGAAAGAAGAAAGAAGTAAGAAAGAATTAAGAAAGAAAGAAGAACGAAGTAAAAAAGAAGTAAGAAAGAAGTAAGAAAGAAGTAAGAAAGAAGTAAGAAAGAAGTAAGAAGGAATGAAGAAAGAAGTAAGAAAGAAGTAAGAAAGAAGAAAGAAAGAAGTAAGAAAGAAGAAAGAAAGAAGTAAGAAAGAAGTAAGAAAGAAGTAAGAAAGAAGTAAGAAAGAAGTAAGAAAGAAGTAAGAAAGAAAGAAGAAAGAAGTAAGAAAGAAGTAAGAAAGAAAGAAGAAAGAAGTAAGAAAGAAGTAAGAAAGAAGTAAGAAAGAAGTAAGAAAGAAGTAAGAAGGAATGAAGAAAGAAGTAAGAAAGAAGTAAGAAAGAAGAAAGAAAGAAGTAAGAAAGAATAAAGAAGTAAGAAAGAAGTAAGAAAGAAGTAAGAAAGAAGAAAGAAAGAAGTAAGAAAGAAGTAAGAAAGAAGTAAGAAAGAAGTAAGAAAGAAAGAAGAAAGAAGTAAGAAAGAAGTAAGAAAGAAGTAAGAAAGAAGTAAGAAAGAAGTAAGAAGGAATGAAGAAAGAAGTAAGAAAGAAGTAAGAAAGAAGAAAGAAGTAAGAAAGAAGAAAGAAAGAAGTAAGAAAGAAGTAAGAAAGAAGTAAGAAAGAAGTAAGAAAGAAAGAAGAAAGAAGTAAGAAAGAAGTAAGAAAGAAAGAAGAACGAAGTAAGAAACAAGTAGGAAAGAAGTAAGAAAGAAGTAAGAAAGAAGTAAGAAAGAAGTAAGAATGAAGTAAGAAAGAAAGAAGAAAGAAGTAAGAAACAAGTAAGAAAGAAGTAAGAAAGAAGTAAGAAAGAAGTAAGAAAGAAGTAAGAAAGAAGTAAGAAAGAAGTAAGAAAGAAAGAAGAAAGAATTAATAAAGAAGTAAGAAAGAAGTAAGAAAGAAGTAAGAAAAAAGAAAGATAGAAGTAAGAAAGAAGAAAGAAAGAAGTAAAAAAGAAGTAAGAAAGAAGTAAGAAAGAAGTAAGAAAGAAGTACGAAAGAAGTAAGAAAGAAATAAGAAAGAAAGAAGTAAGAAAGAAGTAAGAAAGAAAGAAGAAAGAAGTAAGAAAGAAGTAAGAAAGAAGTAAGAAAGAAGTAAGAAAGAAGTAAGAAAGAAGAAAGAAAGAAGTAAGAAAGAAAGAAGAAAGAAGTAAGAAAGAAGTAAGAAAGAAGTACGAAAGAAGTAAGAAAGAATTAAGAAAGAAAGAAGTAAGAAAGAAGTATGAAAGAAGTAAGAAAGACGAAAGAAAGAAGTAAGAAATAAGTAAGAAAGAAGTAAGAAAGAAGTAAGAAAGAAGTAAGAAAGAAAGAAGAGAGAAGTAAGAAAGAAGTAAGAAAGAAGTAAGAAGGAAAGAAGAAAGTAGTAAGAAAGAAGTAAGAAAGAAGTAAGAAAGAAGTAAGAAAGAAGAAAGAAAGAAGTAAGAAAGAAGAAAGAAAGAAGTAAGAAAGAAGTAAGAAAGAAGTAAGAAAGAAAGAAGTAAGAAAGAAAGAAGAAAGAAGTAAGAAAGAAGTAAGAAAGAACAAAGAAAGAAGTAAGAAAGAAGAAAGAAAGAAGTAAGAAAGAAGTACGAAAGAAGTAAGAAAGAAGTAAGAAAGAAAGAAGAAAGAAGTAAGAAAGAAGTAAGAAAGAAGTAAGAAAGAAGAAAAAAGTAGTTAGAAAGAAGTAAGAAAGAAGTAAGAAAGAAGTAAGAAAGAAGTTAAAAAGAAGAAAGAAAGAAGTAAGAAAGAAGAAAGAAGAAAGAAGTAAGAAAGAAGTAGGAAAGAAGTAAGAAAGAAGTAAGAAGGAATGAAGAAAGAAGTAAGAAAGAAGTAAGAAAGAAGTAAGAAAGAAGAAAGAAAGAAGTAAGAAAGAAGTAAGAAAGAAAGTAGAAAGAAGTAAGAAAGAAGTAAGAAAGAAGAAAGAAAGAAGAAAGAAAGAAGTAAGAAAGAAGTAAGAAAGAAGTAAGAAACAAGTAAGAAAGAAGTAAGAAAGAAGTACGAAAGAAGGAAGAAAGAAGTAAGAAAGAAAGAAGTAAGAAAGAAGTAAGAAAGAAGTAAGAAAGAAGTTGAAAAGAAGTAAGATAAAAAGTAAGAAAGAAGTAAGAAAGAAGTAAGAAAGAAGTAAGAAAGAAAGAAGAAAGAAGTAAGAAAGAAGTAAGAAAGAAGTATGAAAGAAGTAAGAAAGAAGAAAGAAAGAAGTAAGAAAGAAGTAAGAAAGAAGTAAGAAAGAAAGAAGAAAGAAGTAAGAAAGAAGTAAGAAAGAAGTATGAAAGAAGTAAGAAAGAAGAAAGAAAGAAGTAAGAAAGAAGTAAGAAAGAAATAAGAAAGAAAGAAGAAAAAAGAAAGAAAGAAGTAGGAAAGAAGTAAGAAAGAAGTAAGAAAGAAGTAAGAAAGAAGTACGAAAGAAGTAAGAAAGAAATAAGAAAGAAAGAAGTAAGAAAGAAGTAAGAAAGAAAGAAGAAAGAAGTAAGAAAGAATTAAGAAAGAATTAAGAAAGAAAGAAGAAAGAAGTAAGAAAGAAGAAAAAAGTAGTTAGAAAGAAGTAAGAAAGAAGTAAGAAAGAAGTAAGAAAGAAGTAAAAAAGAAGAAAGAAAGAAGTAAGAAAGAAGAAAGAAGAAAGAAGTAAGAAAGAAGTAGGAAAGAAGTAAGAAAGAAGTAAGAAGGAATGAAGAAAGAAGTAAGAAAGAAGTAAGAAAGAAGAAAGAAAGAAGTAAGAAAGAAGTAAGAAAGAAAGAAGAAAGAAGTAAGAAAGAAGTAAGAAAGAAGAAAGAAAGAAGAAAGAAAGAAGTAAGAAAGAAGTAAGAAAGAAGTAAGAAAGAAGTAAGAAAGAAGTACGAAAGAAGTAAGAAAGAAGCAAGAAAGAAAGAAGTAAGAAAGAAGTAAGAAAGAAGTAAGAAAGAAGTTAAAAAGAAGTAAGATAAAAAGTAAGAAAAAGTAAGAATGAAGTCAGAAAGAAGTAAGAAAGAAGTAAGAAAGAAAGAAGAAAGAAGTAAGAAAGAAGTAAGAAAGAAGTATGAAAGAAGTAAGAAAGAAGAAAGAAAGAAGTAAGAAAGAAGTAAGAAAGAAGTAAGAAAGAAGTAAGAAAGAAAGAAGAAATAAGTAAGAAAGAAGTAAGAAAGAAGTAAGAAAGAAGTAAGTAAGAAGTAAGAGAGAAGTAAGAAGTAATGAAGAAAGTAGTAAGAAAGAAGTAAGAAAGAAGTAAGAAAGAAGTAAGAAACAAGTAAGAAAGAAGTAAGAAAGAAAGAAGAAAGAAGAAAGAAAGAAGTAAGAAAGAAGTAAGAAATAAGTAAGAAAGAAGAAAAAAGAAGTTAGAAAGAAGTAAGAAAGAAGTAAGAAAGAAGTAAGAAAGAAAGAAGAAAGAAGTAAGAAAGAAAGAAGAAAGAAGTAAGAAAGAAGTAAGAAAGAAGTATGAAAGAAGTAAGAAAGAAGAAAGAAAGAAGTAAGAAAGAAGTAAGAAAGAAGTAAGAAAGAAATAAGAAAGAAAGAAGAAATAAGAAAGAAAGAAGTAGGAAAGAAGTAAGAAAGAAGTAAGAAAGAAGTAAGAAAGAATTAAGAAGGAATGAAGAAAGAAGTAAGAAAGAAGAAAGAACGAAGTAAGAAAGAAGTAAGAAAGAAGTAAGAAAGAAAGAAGAAAGAAGTAAGAAAGAAGTAAGAAAGAAGTAAGAAAGAAGTAAGAAAGAAGAAAGATAGAAGTAAGAAAGAAGAAAGAAAGAAGTAAGAAAGAAGTACGAAAGAAGTAAGAAAGAAGTAAGAAAGAAAGAAGAAAGAAGTAAGAAAGAAGTAAGAAAGAAGTAAGAAAGAAGAAAAAAGCAGTTAGAAAGAAGTAAGAAAGAAGTAAGAAAGAAGTATGAAAGAAGTAAGAAAGAAGAAAGAAAGAAGTAAGAAAGAAGTAAGAAAGAAGTAAGAAAGAAATAAGAAAGAAAGAAGAAAAAAGAAAGAAAGAAGTAGGAAAGAAGTAAGAAAGAAGTAAGAAAGAAGTAAGAAAGAAGTACGAAAGAAGTAAGAAAGAAATAAGAAAGAAAGAAGTAAGAAAGAAGTAAGAAAGAAAGAAGAAAGAAGTAAGAAAGAAGTAAGAAAGAAGTAAGAAAGAAAGAAGAAAGAAGTAAGAAAGAAGAAAAAAGTAGTTAGAAAGAAGTAAGAAAGAAGTAAGAAAGAAGTAAGAAAGAAGTAAAAAAGAAGAAAGAAAGAAGTAAGAAAGAAGAAAGAAGAAAGAAGAAAGAAGTAAGAAAGAAGTAGGAAAGAAGTAAGAAAGAAGTAAGAAGGAATGAAGAAAGAAGTAAGAAAGAAGTAAGAAAGAAGAAAGAAAGAAGTAAGAAAGAAGTAAGAAAGAAAGAAGAAAGAAGTAAGAAAGAAGTAAGAAAGAAGAAAGAAAGAAGAAAGAAAGAAGTAAGAAAGAAGTAAGAAAGAAGTAAGAAAGAAGTAAGAAATAAGTAAGAAAGAAGTAAGAAAGAAGTACGAAAGAAGTACGAAAGAAGCAAGAAAGAAAGAAGTAAGAAAGAAGTAAGAAAGAAGTAAGAAAGAAGTTAAAAAGAAGTAAGATAAAAAGTAAGAAAAAGTAAGAATGAAGTAAGAAAGAAGTAAGAAAGAAGTAAGAAAGAAAGAAGAAAGAAGTAAGAAAGAAGTAAGAAAGAAGTATGAAAGAAGTAAGAAAGAAGAAAGAAAGAAGTAAGAAAGAAGTAAGAAAGAAGTAAGAAAGAAGTAGGAAAGAAAGAAGAAAGAAGTAAGAAAGAAGTAAGAAAGAAGTAAGAAAGAAGTAAGAAAGAAGTAAGAAAGAAGTAAGAGAGAAGTAAGAAGTAATGAAGAAAGTAGTAAGAAAGAAGTAAGAAAGAAGTAAGAAAGAAGTAAGAAACAAGTAAGAAAGAAGTAAGAAAGAAAGAAGAAAGAAGTAAGAAAGAAGTAAGAAAGAAGTAAGAAAGAAAGAAGAAAGAAGTAAGAAAGAAAGAAGAAAGAAGTAAGAAAGAAGTAAGAAAGAAGTATGAAAGAAGTAAGAAAGAAGAAAGAAAGAAGTAAGAAAGAAGTAAGAAAGAAGTAAGAAAGAAATAAGAAAGAAAGAAGAAAGAAGAAAGAAAGAAGTAGGAGAGAAGTAAGAAAGAAGTAAGAAAGAAGTAAGAAAGAATTAAGAAGGAATGAAGAAAGAAGTAAGAAAGAAGAAAGAACGAAGTAAGAAAGAAGTAAGAAAGAAGTAAGAAAGAAAGAAGAAAGAAGTAAGAAAGAAGTAAGAAAGAAGTAAGAAAGAAGTAAGAAAGAAGAAAGATAGAAGTAAGAAAGAAGAAAGAAAGAAGTAAGAAAGAAGTACGAAAGAAGTAAGAAAGAAGTAAGAAAGAAAGAAGAAAGAAGTAAGAAAGAAGTAAGAAAGAAGTAAGAAAGAAGAAAAAAGCAGTTAGAAAGAAGTAAGAAAGAAGTAAGAAAGGAGTAAGAAAGAAGTAAAAAAGAAGAAAGAAAGAAGTATGAAAGAAGAAAGAAGAAAGAAGTAAGAAAGAAGTAGGAAAGAATTAAGAAAGAAGTAAGAAGGAATGAAGAAAGAAGTAAGAAAGAAGTAAGAAAGAAGTAAGAAAGAAGAAAGAAAGAAGTAAGAAAGAAGTAAGAAAGAAAGAAGAAAGAAGTAAGAAAGAAGTAAGAAAGAAGACAGAAAGATGAAAGAAAGAAGTAAGAAAGAAGTAAGAAAGAAGTAAGAAAGAAGTAAGAAAGAAGTAAGAAAGAAGTACGAAAGAAGTAAGAAAGAAGTAAGAAAGAAGTAAGAAAGAAAGAAGAAAGAAGTAAGAAAGAAGTAAGAAAGAAAGAAGAAAGAAGTAAGAAAGAAGTAAGAAAGAAGTAAGAAAGAAGTAAGAAAGAAGTAAGAAGGAATGAAGAAAGAAGTAAGAAAGAAGTAAGAAAGAAGAAAGAAAGAAGTAAGAAAGAAGAAAGAAGTAAGAAAGAAGTAAGAAAGAAGTAAGAAAGAAGAAAGAAAGAAGTAAGAAAGAAGTAAGAAAGAAGTAAGAAAGAAGTAAGAAAGAAAGAAGAAAGAAGTAAGAAAGAAGTAAGAAAGAAGTAAGAAAGAAGTAAGAAAGAAGTAAGAAGGAATGAAGAAAGAAGTAAGAAAGAAGTAAGAAAGAAGAAAGAAGTAAGAAAGAAGAAAGAAAGAAGTAAGAAAGAAGTAAGAAAGAAGTAAGAAAGAAGTAAGAAAGAAAGAAGAAAGAAGTAAGAAAGAAGTAAGAAAGAAAGAAGAACGAAGTAAGAAACAAGTAGGAAAGAAGTAAGAAAGAAGTAAGAAAGAAGTAAGAAAGAAGTAAGAATGAAGTAAGAAAGAAAGAAGAAAGAAGTAAGAAACAAGTAAGAAAGAAGTAAGAAAGAAGTAAGAAAGAAGTAAGAAAGAAGTAAGAAAGAAGTAAGAAAGAAGTAAGAAAGAAAGAAGAAAGAATTAATAAAGAAGTAAGAAAGAAGTAAGAAAGAAGTAAGAAAAAAGAAAGATAGAAGTAAGAAAGAAGAAAGAAAGAAGTAAAAAAGAAGTAAGAAAGAAGTAAGAAAGAAGTAAGAAAGAAGTACGAAAGAAGTAAGAAAGAAATAAGAAAGAAAGAAGTAAGAAAGAAGTAAGAAAGAAAGAAGAAAGAAGTAAGAAAGAAGTAAGAAAGAAGTAAGAAAGAAGTAAGAAAGAAGTAAGAAAGAAGAAAGAAAGAAGTAAGAAAGAAAGAAGAAAGAAGTAAGAAAGAAGTAAGAAAGAAGTACGAAAGAAGTAAGAAAGAATTAAGAAAGAAAGAAGTAAGAAAGAAGTATGAAAGAAGTAAGAAAGACGAAAGAAAGAAGTAAGAAATAAGTAAGAAAGAAGTAAGAAAGAAGTAAGAAAGAAGTAAGAAAGAAAGAAGAGAGAAGTAAGAAAGAAGTAAGAAAGAAGTAAGAAGGAAAGAAGAAAGTAGTAAGAAAGAAGTAAGAAAGAAGTAAGAAAGAAGTAAGAAAGAAGAAAGAAAGAAGTAAGAAAGAAGAAAGAAAGAAGTAAGAAAGAAGTAAGAAAGAAGTAAGAAAGAAAGAAGTAAGAAAGAAAGAAGAAAGAAGTAAGAAAGAAGTAAGAAAGAACAAAGAAAGAAGTAAGAAAGAAGAAAGAAAGAAGTAAGAAAGAAGTACGAAAGAAGTAAGAAAGAAGTAAGAAAGAAAGAAGAAAGAAGTAAGAAAGAAGTAAGAAAGAAGTAAGAAAGAAGAAAAAAGTAGTTAGAAAGAAGTAAGAAAGAAGTAAGAAAGAAGTAAGAAAGAAGTTAAAAAGAAGAAAGAAAGAAGTAAGAAAGAAGAAAGAAGAAAGAAGTAAGAAAGAAGTAGGAAAGAAGTAAGAAAGAAGTAAGAAGGAATGAAGAAAGAAGTAAGAAAGAAGTAAGAAAGAAGTAAGAAAGAAGAAAGAAAGAAGTAAGAAAGAAGTAAGAAAGAAAGTAGAAAGAAGTAAGAAAGAAGTAAGAAAGAAGAAAGAAAGAAGAAAGAAAGAAGTAAGAAAGAAGTAAGAAAGAAGTAAGAAACAAGTAAGAAAGAAGTAAGAAAGAAGTACGAAAGAAGGAAGAAAGAAGTAAGAAAGAAAGAAGTAAGAAAGAAGTAAGAAAGAAGTAAGAAAGAAGTTGAAAAGAAGTAAGATAAAAAGTAAGAAAGAAGTAAGAAAGAAGTAAGAAAGAAGTAAGAAAGAAAGAAGAAAGAAGTAAGAAAGAAGTAAGAAAGAAGTATGAAAGAAGTAAGAAAGAAGAAAGAAAGAAGTAAGAAAGAAGTAAGAAAGAAGTAAGAAAGAAAGAAGAAAGAAGTAAGAAAGAAGTAAGAAAGAAGTATGAAAGAAGTAAGAAAGAAGAAAGAAAGAAGTAAGAAAGAAGTAAGAAAGAAATAAGAAAGAAAGAAGAAAAAAGAAAGAAAGAAGTAGGAAAGAAGTAAGAAAGAAGTAAGAAAGAAGTAAGAAAGAAGTACGAAAGAAGTAAGAAAGAAATAAGAAAGAAAGAAGTAAGAAAGAAGTAAGAAAGAAAGAAGAAAGAAGTAAGAAAGAATTAAGAAAGAATTAAGAAAGAAAGAAGAAAGAAGTAAGAAAGAAGAAAAAAGTAGTTAGAAAGAAGTAAGAAAGAAGTAAGAAAGAAGTAAGAAAGAAGTAAAAAAGAAGAAAGAAAGAAGTAAGAAAGAAGAAAGAAGAAAGAAGTAAGAAAGAAGTAGGAAAGAAGTAAGAAAGAAGTAAGAAGGAATGAAGAAAGAAGTAAGAAAGAAGTAAGAAAGAAGAAAGAAAGAAGTAAGAAAGAAGTAAGAAAGAAAGAAGAAAGAAGTAAGAAAGAAGTAAGAAAGAAGAAAGAAAGAAGAAAGAAAGAAGTAAGAAAGAAGTAAGAAAGAAGTAAGAAAGAAGTAAGAAAGAAGTACGAAAGAAGTAAGAAAGAAGCAAGAAAGAAAGAAGTAAGAAAGAAGTAAGAAAGAAGTAAGAAAGAAGTTAAAAAGAAGTAAGATAAAAAGTAAGAAAAAGTAAGAATGAAGTCAGAAAGAAGTAAGAAAGAAGTAAGAAAGAAAGAAGAAAGAAGTAAGAAAGAAGTAAGAAAGAAGTATGAAAGAAGTAAGAAAGAAGAAAGAAAGAAGTAAGAAAGAAGTAAGAAAGAAGTAAGAAAGAAGTAAGAAAGAAAGAAGAAATAAGTAAGAAAGAAGTAAGAAAGAAGTAAGAAAGAAGTAAGTAAGAAGTAAGAGAGAAGTAAGAAGTAATGAAGAAAGTAGTAAGAAAGAAGTAAGAAAGAAGTAAGAAAGAAGTAAGAAACAAGTAAGAAAGAAGTAAGAAAGAAAGAAGAAAGAAGAAAGAAAGAAGTAAGAAAGAAGTAAGAAATAAGTAAGAAAGAAGAAAAAAGAAGTTAGAAAGAAGTAAGAAAGAAGTAAGAAAGAAGTAAGAAAGAAAGAAGAAAGAAGTAAGAAAGAAAGAAGAAAGAAGTAAGAAAGAAGTAAGAAAGAAGTATGAAAGAAGTAAGAAAGAAGAAAGAAAGAAGTAAGAAAGAAGTAAGAAAGAAGTAAGAAAGAAATAAGAAAGAAAGAAGAAATAAGAAAGAAAGAAGTAGGAAAGAAGTAAGAAAGAAGTAAGAAAGAAGTAAGAAAGAATTAAGAAGGAATGAAGAAAGAAGTAAGAAAGAAGAAAGAACGAAGTAAGAAAGAAGTAAGAAAGAAGTAAGAAAGAAAGAAGAAAGAAGTAAGAAAGAAGTAAGAAAGAAGTAAGAAAGAAGTAAGAAAGAAGAAAGATAGAAGTAAGAAAGAAGAAAGAAAGAAGTAAGAAAGAAGTACGAAAGAAGTAAGAAAGAAGTAAGAAAGAAAGAAGAAAGAAGTAAGAAAGAAGTAAGAAAGAAGTAAGAAAGAAGAAAAAAGCAGTTAGAAAGAAGTAAGAAAGAAGTAAGAAAGAAGTATGAAAGAAGTAAGAAAGAAGAAAGAAAGAAGTAAGAAAGAAGTAAGAAAGAAGTAAGAAAGAAATAAGAAAGAAAGAAGAAAAAAGAAAGAAAGAAGTAGGAAAGAAGTAAGAAAGAAGTAAGAAAGAAGTAAGAAAGAAGTACGAAAGAAGTAAGAAAGAAATAAGAAAGAAAGAAGTAAGAAAGAAGTAAGAAAGAAAGAAGAAAGAAGTAAGAAAGAAGTAAGAAAGAAGTAAGAAAGAAAGAAGAAAGAAGTAAGAAAGAAGAAAAAAGTAGTTAGAAAGAAGTAAGAAAGAAGTAAGAAAGAAGTAAGAAAGAAGTAAAAAAGAAGAAAGAAAGAAGTAAGAAAGAAGAAAGAAGAAAGAAGAAAGAAGTAAGAAAGAAGTAGGAAAGAAGTAAGAAAGAAGTAAGAAGGAATGAAGAAAGAAGTAAGAAAGAAGTAAGAAAGAAGAAAGAAAGAAGTAAGAAAGAAGTAAGAAAGAAAGAAGAAAGAAGTAAGAAAGAAGTAAGAAAGAAGAAAGAAAGAAGAAAGAAAGAAGTAAGAAAGAAGTAAGAAAGAAGTAAGAAAGAAGTAAGAAATAAGTAAGAAAGAAGTAAGAAAGAAGTACGAAAGAAGTACGAAAGAAGCAAGAAAGAAAGAAGTAAGAAAGAAGTAAGAAAGAAGTAAGAAAGAAGTTAAAAAGAAGTAAGATAAAAAGTAAGAAAAAGTAAGAATGAAGTAAGAAAGAAGTAAGAAAGAAGTAAGAAAGAAAGAAGAAAGAAGTAAGAAAGAAGTAAGAAAGAAGTATGAAAGAAGTAAGAAAGAAGAAAGAAAGAAGTAAGAAAGAAGTAAGAAAGAAGTAAGAAAGAAGTAGGAAAGAAAGAAGAAAGAAGTAAGAAAGAAGTAAGAAAGAAGTAAGAAAGAAGTAAGAAAGAAGTAAGAAAGAAGTAAGAGAGAAGTAAGAAGTAATGAAGAAAGTAGTAAGAAAGAAGTAAGAAAGAAGTAAGAAAGAAGTAAGAAACAAGTAAGAAAGAAGTAAGAAAGAAAGAAGAAAGAAGTAAGAAAGAAGTAAGAAAGAAGTAAGAAAGAAAGAAGAAAGAAGTAAGAAAGAAAGAAGAAAGAAGTAAGAAAGAAGTAAGAAAGAAGTATGAAAGAAGTAAGAAAGAAGAAAGAAAGAAGTAAGAAAGAAGTAAGAAAGAAGTAAGAAAGAAATAAGAAAGAAAGAAGAAAGAAGAAAGAAAGAAGTAGGAGAGAAGTAAGAAAGAAGTAAGAAAGAAGTAAGAAAGAATTAAGAAGGAATGAAGAAAGAAGTAAGAAAGAAGAAAGAACGAAGTAAGAAAGAAGTAAGAAAGAAGTAAGAAAGAAAGAAGAAAGAAGTAAGAAAGAAGTAAGAAAGAAGTAAGAAAGAAGTAAGAAAGAAGAAAGATAGAAGTAAGAAAGAAGAAAGAAAGAAGTAAGAAAGAAGTACGAAAGAAGTAAGAAAGAAGTAAGAAAGAAAGAAGAAAGAAGTAAGAAAGAAGTAAGAAAGAAGTAAGAAAGAAGAAAAAAGCAGTTAGAAAGAAGTAAGAAAGAAGTAAGAAAGGAGTAAGAAAGAAGTAAAAAAGAAGAAAGAAAGAAGTATGAAAGAAGAAAGAAGAAAGAAGTAAGAAAGAAGTAGGAAAGAATTAAGAAAGAAGTAAGAAGGAATGAAGAAAGAAGTAAGAAAGAAGTAAGAAAGAAGTAAGAAAGAAGAAAGAAAGAAGTAAGAAAGAAGTAAGAAAGAAAGAAGAAAGAAGTAAGAAAGAAGTAAGAAAGAAGACAGAAAGATGAAAGAAAGAAGTAAGAAAGAAGTAAGAAAGAAGTAAGAAAGAAGTAAGAAAGAAGTAAGAAAGAAGTACGAAAGAAGTAAGAAAGAAGTAAGAAAGAAGTAAGAAAGAAAGAAGAAAGAAGTAAGAAAGAAGTAAGAAAGAAAGAAGAAAGAAGTAAGAAAGAAGTAAGAAAGAAGTAAGAAAGAAGTAAGAAAGAAGTAAGAAGGAATGAAGAAAGAAGTAAGAAAGAAGTAAGAAAGAAGAAAGAAAGAAGTAAGAAAGAAGAAAGAAGTAAGAAAGAAGTAAGAAAGAAGTAAGAAAGAAGAAAGAAAGAAGTAAGAAAGAAGTAAGAAAGAAGTAAGAAAGAAGTAAGAAAGAAAGAAGAAAGAAGTAAGAAAGAAGTAAGAAAGAAGTAAGAAAGAAGTAAGAAAGAAGTAAGAAGGAATGAAGAAAGAAGTAAGAAAGAAGTAAGAAAGAAGAAAGAAGTAAGAAAGAAGAAAGAAAGAAGTAAGAAAGAAGTAAGAAAGAAGTAAGAAAGAAGTAAGAAAGAAAGAAGAAAGAAGTAAGAAAGAAGTAAGAAAGAAAGAAGAACGAAGTAAGAAACAAGTAGGAAAGAAGTAAGAAAGAAGTAAGAAAGAAGTAAGAAAGAAGTAAGAATGAAGTAAGAAAGAAAGAAGAAAGAAGTAAGAAACAAGTAAGAAAGAAGTAAGAAAGAAGTAAGAAAGAAGTAAGAAAGAAGTAAGAAAGAAGTAAGAAAGAAGTAAGAAAGAAAGAAGAAAGAATTAATAAAGAAGTAAGAAAGAAGTAAGAAAGAAGTAAGAAAAAAGAAAGATAGAAGTAAGAAAGAAGAAAGAAAGAAGTAAAAAAGAAGTAAGAAAGAAGTAAGAAAGAAGTAAGAAAGAAGTACGAAAGAAGTAAGAAAGAAATAAGAAAGAAAGAAGTAAGAAAGAAGTAAGAAAGAAAGAAGAAAGAAGTAAGAAAGAAGTAAGAAAGAAGTAAGAAAGAAGTAAGAAAGAAGTAAGAAAGAAGAAAGAAAGAAGTAAGAAAGAAAGAAGAAAGAAGTAAGAAAGAAGTAAGAAAGAAGTACGAAAGAAGTAAGAAAGAATTAAGAAAGAAAGAAGTAAGAAAGAAGTATGAAAGAAGTAAGAAAGACGAAAGAAAGAAGTAAGAAATAAGTAAGAAAGAAGTAAGAAAGAAGTAAGAAAGAAGTAAGAAAGAAAGAAGAGAGAAGTAAGAAAGAAGTAAGAAAGAAGTAAGAAGGAAAGAAGAAAGTAGTAAGAAAGAAGTAAGAAAGAAGTAAGAAAGAAGTAAGAAAGAAGAAAGAAAGAAGTAAGAAAGAAGAAAGAAAGAAGTAAGAAAGAAGTAAGAAAGAAGTAAGAAAGAAAGAAGTAAGAAAGAAAGAAGAAAGAAGTAAGAAAGAAGTAAGAAAGAACAAAGAAAGAAGTAAGAAAGAAGAAAGAAAGAAGTAAGAAAGAAGTACGAAAGAAGTAAGAAAGAAGTAAGAAAGAAAGAAGAAAGAAGTAAGAAAGAAGTAAGAAAGAAGTAAGAAAGAAGAAAAAAGTAGTTAGAAAGAAGTAAGAAAGAAGTAAGAAAGAAGTAAGAAAGAAGTTAAAAAGAAGAAAGAAAGAAGTAAGAAAGAAGAAAGAAGAAAGAAGTAAGAAAGAAGTAGGAAAGAAGTAAGAAAGAAGTAAGAAGGAATGAAGAAAGAAGTAAGAAAGAAGTAAGAAAGAAGTAAGAAAGAAGAAAGAAAGAAGTAAGAAAGAAGTAAGAAAGAAAGTAGAAAGAAGTAAGAAAGAAGTAAGAAAGAAGAAAGAAAGAAGAAAGAAAGAAGTAAGAAAGAAGTAAGAAAGAAGTAAGAAACAAGTAAGAAAGAAGTAAGAAAGAAGTACGAAAGAAGGAAGAAAGAAGTAAGAAAGAAAGAAGTAAGAAAGAAGTAAGAAAGAAGTAAGAAAGAAGTTGAAAAGAAGTAAGATAAAAAGTAAGAAAGAAGTAAGAAAGAAGTAAGAAAGAAGTAAGAAAGAAAGAAGAAAGAAGTAAGAAAGAAGTAAGAAAGAAGTATGAAAGAAGTAAGAAAGAAGAAAGAAAGAAGTAAGAAAGAAGTAAGAAAGAAGTAAGAAAGAAAGAAGAAAGAAGTAAGAAAGAAGTAAGAAAGAAGTATGAAAGAAGTAAGAAAGAAGAAAGAAAGAAGTAAGAAAGAAGTAAGAAAGAAATAAGAAAGAAAGAAGAAAAAAGAAAGAAAGAAGTAGGAAAGAAGTAAGAAAGAAGTAAGAAAGAAGTAAGAAAGAAGTACGAAAGAAGTAAGAAAGAAATAAGAAAGAAAGAAGTAAGAAAGAAGTAAGAAAGAAAGAAGAAAGAAGTAAGAAAGAATTAAGAAAGAATTAAGAAAGAAAGAAGAAAGAAGTAAGAAAGAAGAAAAAAGTAGTTAGAAAGAAGTAAGAAAGAAGTAAGAAAGAAGTAAGAAAGAAGTAAAAAAGAAGAAAGAAAGAAGTAAGAAAGAAGAAAGAAGAAAGAAGTAAGAAAGAAGTAGGAAAGAAGTAAGAAAGAAGTAAGAAGGAATGAAGAAAGAAGTAAGAAAGAAGTAAGAAAGAAGAAAGAAAGAAGTAAGAAAGAAGTAAGAAAGAAAGAAGAAAGAAGTAAGAAAGAAGTAAGAAAGAAGAAAGAAAGAAGAAAGAAAGAAGTAAGAAAGAAGTAAGAAAGAAGTAAGAAAGAAGTAAGAAAGAAGTACGAAAGAAGTAAGAAAGAAGCAAGAAAGAAAGAAGTAAGAAAGAAGTAAGAAAGAAGTAAGAAAGAAGTTAAAAAGAAGTAAGATAAAAAGTAAGAAAAAGTAAGAATGAAGTCAGAAAGAAGTAAGAAAGAAGTAAGAAAGAAAGAAGAAAGAAGTAAGAAAGAAGTAAGAAAGAAGTATGAAAGAAGTAAGAAAGAAGAAAGAAAGAAGTAAGAAAGAAGTAAGAAAGAAGTAAGAAAGAAGTAAGAAAGAAAGAAGAAATAAGTAAGAAAGAAGTAAGAAAGAAGTAAGAAAGAAGTAAGTAAGAAGTAAGAGAGAAGTAAGAAGTAATGAAGAAAGTAGTAAGAAAGAAGTAAGAAAGAAGTAAGAAAGAAGTAAGAAACAAGTAAGAAAGAAGTAAGAAAGAAAGAAGAAAGAAGAAAGAAAGAAGTAAGAAAGAAGTAAGAAATAAGTAAGAAAGAAGAAAAAAGAAGTTAGAAAGAAGTAAGAAAGAAGTAAGAAAGAAGTAAGAAAGAAAGAAGAAAGAAGTAAGAAAGAAAGAAGAAAGAAGTAAGAAAGAAGTAAGAAAGAAGTATGAAAGAAGTAAGAAAGAAGAAAGAAAGAAGTAAGAAAGAAGTAAGAAAGAAGTAAGAAAGAAATAAGAAAGAAAGAAGAAATAAGAAAGAAAGAAGTAGGAAAGAAGTAAGAAAGAAGTAAGAAAGAAGTAAGAAAGAATTAAGAAGGAATGAAGAAAGAAGTAAGAAAGAAGAAAGAACGAAGTAAGAAAGAAGTAAGAAAGAAGTAAGAAAGAAAGAAGAAAGAAGTAAGAAAGAAGTAAGAAAGAAGTAAGAAAGAAGTAAGAAAGAAGAAAGATAGAAGTAAGAAAGAAGAAAGAAAGAAGTAAGAAAGAAGTACGAAAGAAGTAAGAAAGAAGTAAGAAAGAAAGAAGAAAGAAGTAAGAAAGAAGTAAGAAAGAAGTAAGAAAGAAGAAAAAAGCAGTTAGAAAGAAGTAAGAAAGAAGTAAGAAAGAAGTATGAAAGAAGTAAGAAAGAAGAAAGAAAGAAGTAAGAAAGAAGTAAGAAAGAAGTAAGAAAGAAATAAGAAAGAAAGAAGAAAAAAGAAAGAAAGAAGTAGGAAAGAAGTAAGAAAGAAGTAAGAAAGAAGTAAGAAAGAAGTACGAAAGAAGTAAGAAAGAAATAAGAAAGAAAGAAGTAAGAAAGAAGTAAGAAAGAAAGAAGAAAGAAGTAAGAAAGAAGTAAGAAAGAAGTAAGAAAGAAAGAAGAAAGAAGTAAGAAAGAAGAAAAAAGTAGTTAGAAAGAAGTAAGAAAGAAGTAAGAAAGAAGTAAGAAAGAAGTAAAAAAGAAGAAAGAAAGAAGTAAGAAAGAAGAAAGAAGAAAGAAGAAAGAAGTAAGAAAGAAGTAGGAAAGAAGTAAGAAAGAAGTAAGAAGGAATGAAGAAAGAAGTAAGAAAGAAGTAAGAAAGAAGAAAGAAAGAAGTAAGAAAGAAGTAAGAAAGAAAGAAGAAAGAAGTAAGAAAGAAGTAAGAAAGAAGAAAGAAAGAAGAAAGAAAGAAGTAAGAAAGAAGTAAGAAAGAAGTAAGAAAGAAGTAAGAAATAAGTAAGAAAGAAGTAAGAAAGAAGTACGAAAGAAGTACGAAAGAAGCAAGAAAGAAAGAAGTAAGAAAGAAGTAAGAAAGAAGTAAGAAAGAAGTTAAAAAGAAGTAAGATAAAAAGTAAGAAAAAGTAAGAATGAAGTAAGAAAGAAGTAAGAAAGAAGTAAGAAATAAAGAAGAAAGAAGTAAGAAAGAAGTAAGAAAGAAGTATGAAAGAAGTAAGAAAGAAGAAAGAAAGAAGTAAGAAAGAAGTAAGAAAGAAGTAAGAAAGAAGTAGGAAAGAAAGAAGAAAGAAGTAAGAAAGAAGTAAGAAAGAAGTAAGAAAGAAGTAAGAAAGAAGTAAGAAAGAAGTAAGAGAGAAGTAAGAAGTAATGAAGAAAGTAGTAAGAAAGAAGTAAGAAAGAAGTAAGAAAGAAGTAAGAAACAAGTAAGAAAGAAGTAAGAAAGAAAGAAGAAAGAAGTAAGAAAGAAGTAAGAAAGAAGTAAGAAAGAAAGAAGAAAGAAGTAAGAAAGAAAGAAGAAAGAAGTAAGAAAGAAGTAAGAAAGAAGTATGAAAGAAGTAAGAAAGAAGAAAGAAAGAAGTAAGAAAGAAGTAAGAAAGAAGTAAGAAAGAAATAAGAAAGAAAGAAGAAAGAAGAAAGAAAGAAGTAGGAGAGAAGTAAGAAAGAAGTAAGAAAGAAGTAAGAAAGAATTAAGAAGGAATGAAGAAAGAAGTAAGAAAGAAGAAAGAACGAAGTAAGAAAGAAGTAAGAAAGAAGTAAGAAAGAAAGAAGAAAGAAGTAAGAAAGAAGTAAGAAAGAAGTAAGAAAGAAGTAAGAAAGAAGAAAGATAGAAGTAAGAAAGAAGAAAGAAAGAAGTAAGAAAGAAGTACGAAAGAAGTAAGAAAGAAGTAAGAAAGAAAGAAGAAAGAAGTAAGAAAGAAGTAAGAAAGAAGTAAGAAAGAAGAAAAAAGCAGTTAGAAAGAAGTAAGAAAGAAGTAAGAAAGGAGTAAGAAAGAAGTAAAAAAGAAGAAAGAAAGAAGTATGAAAGAAGAAAGAAGAAAGAAGTAAGAAAGAAGTAGGAAAGAATTAAGAAAGAAGTAAGAAGGAATGAAGAAAGAAGTAAGAAAGAAGTAAGAAAGAAGTAAGAAAGAAGAAAGAAAGAAGTAAGAAAGAAGTAAGAAAGAAAGAAGAAAGAAGTAAGAAAGAAGTAAGAAAGAAGACAGAAAGATGAAAGAAAGAAGTAAGAAAGAAGTAAGAAAGAAGTAAGAAAGAAGTAAGAAAGAAGTAAGAAAGAAGTACGAAAGAAGTAAGAAAGAAAGAAGAAAGAAGTAAGAAAGAAGTAAGAAAGAAGTTAAAAAGAAGTAAGATAAAAAGTAAGAAAGAAGTAAGAAAGAAGTAAGAAAGAAGTAAGAAAGAAAGAAGAAAGAAGTAAGAGAGACGTAAGAAAGAAGTAAGAAAGAAGTAAGAAAGAAAGAAGAAAGAAGTAAGAAAGAAGTAAGAAAGAAGTAAGAAAGAAGTAAGAAGGAATGAAGAAAGAAGTAAGAAAGAAGAAAGAAAGAAGTAAGAAAGAAGTAAGAAAGAAAGAAGTAAGAAAGAATTAAGAAAGAAGTAAGAAAGTAGAAAAAAGAAGTAAGAAAGAAGTAAGAAAGAAGTAAGAAAGAAGAAAGAAAGAAGAAAGAAAGAAATAAGAATGAAGTAAGAAAGAAGTAAGAGAGAAGTAAGAAAGAAGTACGAAAGAAGTAAGAAAGAAGTAAGAAAGAAAGAAGTAAGAAAGAAGTACGAAAGAAGTAAGAAAGAAGTAAGAAAGAAAGAAGAAAGAAGTAAGAAAGAAGTAAGAAAGAAGTAAGAAAGAAGAAAAAAGCAGTTAGAAAGAAGTAAGAAAGAAGTAAGAAAGGAGTAAGAAAGAAGTAAAAAAGAAGAAAGAAAGAAGTATGAAAGAAGAAAGAAGAAAGAAGTAAGAAAGAAGTAGGAAAGAATTAAGAAAGAAGTAAGAAGGAATGAAGAAAGAAGTAAGAAAGAAGTAAGAAAGAAGTAAGAAAGAAGAAAGAAAGAAGTAAGAAAGAAGTAAGAAAGAAAGAAGAAAGAAGTAAGAAAGAAGTAAGAAAGAAGACAGAAAGATGAAAGAAAGAAGTAAGAAAGAAGTAAGAAAGAAGTAAGAAAGAAGTAAGAAAGAAGTAAGAAAGAAGTAAGAAAGAAGTACGAAAGAAGTAAGAAAGAAAGAAGAAAGAAGTAAGAAAGAAGTAAGAAAGAAGTTAAAAAGAAGTAAGATAAAAAGTAAGAAAGAAGTAAGAAAGAAGTAAGAAAGAAGTAAGAAAGAAAGAAGAAAGAAGTAAGAGAGACGTAAGAAAGAAGTAAGAAAGAAGTAAGAAAGAAAGAAGAAAGAAGTAAGAAAGAAGTAAGAAAGAAGTAAGAAAGAAGTAAGAAGGAATGAAGAAAGAAGTAAGAAAGAAGAAAGAAAGAAGTAAGAAAGAAGTAAGAAAGAAAGAAGTAAGAAAGAATTAAGAAAGAAGTAAGAAAGTAGAAAAAAGAAGTAAGAAAGAAGTAAGAAAGAAGAAAGAAAGAAGAAAGAAAGAAATAAGAATGAAGTAAGAAAGAAGTAAGAGAGAAGTAAGAAAGAAGTACGAAAGAAGTAAGAAAGAAGTAAGAAAGAAAGAAGTAAGAAAGAAGTAAGAAAGAAGTAAGAAAGAAGAAAGAAAGAAGTAAGAAAGAAGTAAGAAAGAAGTAAGAAAGAAAGAAGAAAGAAGTAAGAAAGAAGTAAGAAAGAAAGAAGAAAGAAGTAAGAAACAAGTAAGAAAGAAGTAAGAAAGAAGTAAGAAAGAAGTAAGAAAGAAGTAAGAAAGAAGAAAGAAAGAAAGAATAAAAAAGTAAGAAAGAAGTAAGAAAGAAGTATGAAAGAAGTAAAGAAGTAAGAAAGAAGTAAGAAAGGAGTAAGAAAGAAGTAAGAAAGGCGTAAGAAAGAAGTAAGAAGGAATGAAGAAAGAAGTAAGAAAGAAGTAAGAAAGAAGTAAGAAAGAAGTAAGAAAGAAGTAAGAAAGAAGTAAGAAAGAAGTAAGAAAGAAGTAAGAAAGAAAGAAGTAAGAAAGAAGTAAGAAAGAAGTAAGAAAGAAGTACGAAAGAAGTAAGAAAGAAGTAAGTAAGAAGTAAGAAAGAAGTAAAAAGAAGTAAGATAAAATGTAAGAAAGAAGTCAGAAAGGAGTAAGAAATAAGAAAGAAGTAAGAAAGAAGTAAGAAAGAAGTAAGAAAGAAAGAAGTAAGAAAGAAGAAAGAAAGAAGTAAGAAAGAAGTAAGAAAGAAGTAAGAAAGAAGTAAGAAAGAAGTAAGAAAGAAGTAAGAAAGAAATAAGAAAGAAGTAAGAAAGAAGTAAGAAAGAAGAAAGAAGGAAAGAAGAAAGAAGTAAGAAACAAGTAAGAAAGAAGAAAGAAAGAAGTAAGAAAGAAGTAAGAAAGAAGTAAGAAAGAAGTAAGAAAGAAAGAAGAAAGAAGTAAGAAACAAGTAAGAAAGAAGTAAGAAAGAAGTAAGAAAGAAGTAAGAAAGAAGTAAGAAAGAAGTAAGAAAGAAAGAAGAAAAAAGTAAGAAAGAAGTAAGAAAGAAGTATGAAAGAAGTAAAGAAGTAAGAAAGAAGTAAGAAAGGAGTAAGAAAGAAGTAAGAAAGGAGTAAGAAAGAAGTAAGAAGGAATGAAGAAAGAAGTAAGAAAGAAGTAAGAAAGAAGAAAGAAAGAAGTAAGAAAGAAGAAAGAAAGAAGTAAGAAAGAAGTAAGAAAGAAGTAAAAAAGAAGTAAGAAAGAAGTAAGAAATAAGTAAGAAAGAAGAAAAAAGAAAGAAGAAAGAAGTAAGAAAGAAGTAAGAAAGAAGTATGAAAGAAGTAAGAAAGAAGAAAGAAAGAAGTAAGAAAGAAGTAAGAAAGAAGTAAGAAAGAAGTAAGAAAGAAAGAAGAAAGAAGAAAGAAAGAAGTAAGAAAGAAGTAAGAGAGAAGTAAGAAGTAATGAAGAAAGTAGTAAGAATGAAGTAAGAAAGAAGTACGAAAGAAGTAAGAAACAAGTAAGAAAGAAGTAAGAAAGAAAGAAGACAGAAGTAAGAAAGAAGTAAGAAAGAAGTAAGAAATAAGTAAGAAAGAAGAAAAAAGAAGTTAGAAAGAAGTAAGAAAGAAGTAAGAAAGAAAGAAGAAAGAAGTAAGAAAGAAGTAAGAAAGAAGTATGAAAGAAGTAAGAAAGAAGAAAGAAAGAAGTAAGAAAGAAGTAAGAAAGAAGTAAGAAAGAAATAAGAAAGAAAGAAGAAAGAAGAAAGAAAGAATAGGAAAGAAGTAAGAAAGAAGTAAGAAAGAAGTAATAATTAAGAAGGAATGAAGAAAGAAATAAGAAAGAAGAAAGAACGAAGTAAGAAAGAAGTAAGAAAGAAGTAAGAAAGAAGTAAGAAAGAAGTAAGAAAGAAAGAAGAAAGAAGTAAGAAAGAAGTAAGAAAGTAGTATGAAAGAAGTAAGAAAGAAGAAAGAAAGAAGTAAGAAAGAAGTAAGAAAGAAGTAAGAAAGAAAGAAGAAAGAAGAAAGAAGAAAGAAGAAAGAAAGAAGTAAGAAAGAAGTAAGAAAGAAGTAAGAAAGAAGTAAGAAAGAAGTAAGAAGGAATGAAGAAAGTAGTAAGAAAGAAGTAAGAAAGAAAGAAGAAAGAAGAAAGAAAGAAGAAAGAAAGAAGTAAGAAAGAAGTAAGAAGGAATGAAGAAAGGAGTAAGAAAGAAGAAAGAAAGAAGTAAGAAAGAAGTAAGAAAGAAGTAATAAAGAAGTAAGAAAGAAGTAAGAAAGAAGTAAGAAAGTAAGAAGAAAGAAGTAAGAAAGAAGTAAGAAAGAAGTACGAAAGAAGTAAGAAAGAAGTAAGAAAGAAAGAAGTAAGAAAGAAGTAAGAAAGAAGAAAGAAAGAAGAAAGAAAGAAGTAAGAAAGAAGTAAGAAAGAAGTAAGAAAGAAGTAAGAAAGAAGTACGAAAGAAGTAAGAAAGAAGTAAGAAAGAAAGAAGTAAGAAAGAAGTAAGAAAGAAGTAAGAAAGAAGTTAAAAAGAAGTAAGATAAAAAGTAAGAAAGAAGTAAGAAAGAAGTAAGAAAGAAGTAAGAAAGAAGTAAGAAAGAAAGAAGAAAGAAGTAAGAAAGAAGTAAGAAAGAAGTATGAAAGAAGTAAGAAAGAAGAAAGAAAGAAATAAGAAAGATATAAGAAAGAAGTAAGAAAGAAGTAAGAAAGAAGGAAGAAAGAAGAAAGAAAGAAGTAAGAAAGAAGTAAGAAAGAAGTAAGAAAGAAGTAAGAGAGAAGTAAGAAGTAATGAAGAAAGTAGTAAGAAAGAAGTAAGAAAGAAAGAAGAAAGAAGTAAGAAACAAGTAAGAAAGAAGTAAGAAAGAAAGAAGAAAGAAGTAAGAAAGAAGTAAGAAAGAAGTAAGAAATAAGCAAGAAAGAAGAAAAAAGAAGTTAGAAAGAAGTAAGAAAGAAGAAAGAAGTAAGAAAGAAAGAAGAAAGAAGTAAGAAAGAAGTAAGAAAGAAGTAAGAAAGAAAGAAGTAAGAAGAAAGAAAGAAGTAAGAAAGAAGTAAGAAAGAAGTAAGAAAGAAATAAGAAAGAAAGAAGAAAGAAGAAAGAAAGAAGTAGGAAAGAAGTAAGAAAGAAGTAAGAAAGAAGAAAGAAAGAAGTAAGAAAGAAGTAAGAAAGAAGCAAGAAAGAAGTAAGAAAGAAGTAAGAAAGAAGTAAGAAAGAAGTACGAAAGAAGTAAGAAAGAAGCAAGAATGAAAGAAGTAAGAAAGAAGTAAGAAAGAAGTAAGAAAGAAGTTAAAAAGAAGTAAGATAAAAAGTAAGAAAAAGTAAGAATGAAGTTAGAAAGAAGTAAGAAAGAAGTAAGAAAGAAAGAAGAAAGAAGTAAGAAAGAAGTAAGAAAGAAGTATGAAAGAAGTAAGAAAGAAGAAAGAAAGAAGTAAGAAAGAAGTAAGAAAGAAGTAAGAAAGAAGTAAGAAAGAAAGAAGAAAGAAGTAAGAAAGAAGTAAGAAAGAAGTAAGAAAGAAGTAAGAAAGAAGTAAGAGAGAAGTAAGAAGTAATGAAGAAAGTAGTAAGAAAGAAGTAAGAAAGAAGTAAGAAAGAAGTAAGAAAGAAGTAAGAAAGAAGTAAGAAAGAAGTAAGAAAGAAAGAAGAAAGAAGTAAGAAAGAAGTAAGAAAGAAAGAAGAAAGAAGTAAGAAAGAAGTAAGAAAGAAGAAAGAAGTAAGAAAGAAGTAAGAAAGAAGTAAGAAATAAGTAAGAAAGAAGAAAAAAGAAGTTAGAAAGAAGTAAGAAAGAAGTAAGAAAGAAGTAAGAAAGAAAGAAGAAAGAAGTAAGAAAGAAAGAAGAAAGAAGTAAGAAAGAAGTAAGAAAGAAGTATGAAAGAAGTAAGAAAGAAGAAAGAAAGAAGTAAGAAAGAAGTAAGAAAGAAGTAAGAAAGAAATAAGAAAGAAAGAAGAAAGAAGAAAGAAAGAAGTAGGAAAGAAGTAAGAAAGAAGTAAGAAAGAAGTAAGAAAGAATTAAGAAGGAATGAAGAAAGAAGTAAGAAAGAAGAAAGAACGAAGTAAGAAAGAAGTAAGAAAGAAGTAAGAAAGAAAGAAGAAAGAAGTAAGAAAGAAGTAAGAAAGAAGAAAGAAAGAAGTAAGAAAGAAGTAAGAAGGAATGAAGAAAGGAGTAAGAAAGAAGAAAGAAAGAAGTAAGAAAGAAGTAAGAAAGAAGTAATAAAGAAGTAAGAAAGAAGTAAGAAAGAAGTAAGAAAGTAAGAAGAAAGAAGTAAGAAAGAAGTAAGAAAGAAGTACGAAAGAAGTAAGAAAGAAGTAAGAAAGAAAGAAGTAAGAAAGAAGTAAGAAAGAAGAAAGAAAGAAGAAAGAAAGAAGTAAGAAAGAAGTAAGAAAGAAGTAAGAAAGAAGTAAGAAAGAAGTACGAAAGAAGTAAGAAAGAAGTAAGAAAGAAAGAAGTAAGAAAGAAGTAAGAAAGAAGTAAGAAAGAAGTTAAAAAGAAGTAAGATAAAAAGTAAGAAAGAAGTAAGAAAGAAGTAAGAAAGAAGTAAGAAAGAAGTAAGAAAGAAAGAAGAAAGAAGTAAGAAAGAAGTAAGAAAGAAGTATGAAAGAAGTAAGAAAGAAGAAAAAAAGAAATAAGAAAGATATAAGAAAGAAGTAAGAAAGAAGTAAGAAAGAAGGAAGAAAGAAGAAAGAAAGAAGTAAGAAAGAAGTAAGAAAGAAGTAAGAAAGAAGTAAGAGAGAAGTAAGAAGTAATGAAGAAAGTAGTAAGAAAGAAGTAAGAAAGAAAGAAGAAAGAAGTAAGAAACAAGTAAGAAAGAAGTAAGAAAGAAAGAAGAAAGAAGTAAGAAAGAAGTAAGAAAGAAGTAAGAAATAAGCAAGAAAGAAGAAAAAAGAAGTTAGAAAGAAGTAAGAAAGAAGAAAGAAGTAAGAAAGAAAGAAGAAAGAAGTAAGAAAGAAGTAAGAAAGAAGTAAGAAAGAAAGAAGTAAGAAGAAAGAAAGAAGTAAGAAAGAAGTAAGAAAGAAGTAAGAAAGAAATAAGAAAGAAAGAAGAAAGAAGAAAGAAAGAAGTAGGAAAGAAGTAAGAAAGAAGTAAGAAAGAAGAAAGAAAGAAGTAAGAAAGAAGTAAGAAAGAAGCAAGAAAGAAGTAAGAAAGAAGTAAGAAAGAAGTAAGAAAGAAGTACGAAAGAAGTAAGAAAGAAGCAAGAATGAAAGAAGTAAGAAAGAAGTAAGAAAGAAGTAAGAAAGAAGTTAAAAAGAAGTAAGATAAAAAGTAAGAAAAAGTAAGAATGAAGTTAGAAAGAAGTAAGAAAGAAGTAAGAAAGAAAGAAGAAAGAAGTAAGAAAGAAGTAAGAAAGAAGTATGAAAGAAGTAAGAAAGAAGAAAGAAAGAAGTAAGAAAGAAGTAAGAAAGAAGTAAGAAAGAAGTAAGAAAGAAAGAAGAAAGAAGTAAGAAAGAAGTAAGAAAGAAGTAAGAAAGAAGTAAGAAAGAAGTAAGAGAGAAGTAAGAAGTAATGAAGAAAGTAGTAAGAAAGAAGTAAGAAAGAAGTAAGAAAGAAGTAAGAAAGAAGTAAGAAAGAAGTAAGAAAGAAGTAAGAAAGAAAGAAGAAAGAAGTAAGAAAGAAGTAAGAAAGAAGTAAGAAATAAGTAAGAAAGAAGAAAAAAGAAGTTAGAAAGAAGTAAGAAAGAAGTAAGAAAGAAGTAAGAAAGAAAGGAGAAAGAAGTAAGAAAGAAAGAAGAAAGAAGTAAGAAAGAAGTAAGAAAGAAGTATGAAAGAAGTAAGAAAGAAGAAAGAAAGAAGTAAGAAAGAAGTAAGAAAGAAGTAAGAAAGAAATAAGAAAGAAAGAAGAAAGAAGAAAGAAAGAAGTAGGAAAGAAGTAAGAAAGATGTAAGAAAGAAGTAAGAAAGAATTAAGAAGGAATGAAGAAAGAAGTAAGAAAGAAGAAAGAACGAAGTAAGAAAGAAGTAAGAAAGAAGTAAGAAAGAAAGTAGAAAGAAGTAAGAAAGAAGTAAGAAAGAAGTAAGAAAGAAGTAAGAAAGAAGAAAGATAAAAGTAAGAAAGAAGAAAGAAAGAAGTAAGAAAGAAGTACGAAAGAAGTAAGAAAGAAGTAAGAAAGAAAGAAGAAAGAAGTAAGAAAGAAGTAAGAAAGAAGTAAGAAAGAAGAAAAAAGCAGTTAGAAAGAAGTAAGAAAGAAGTAAGAAAGAAGTAAGAAAGAAGTAAAAAAGAAGAAAGAAAGAAGTAAGAAAGAAGAAAGAAGAAAGAAGTAAGAAAGAAGTAAGAAAGAAGTATGAAAGAAGTAAGAAAGAAGGAAGAAAGAAGTAAGAAAGAAGTAAGAAAGAAGAAAGAAAGAAGTAAGAAAGAAGTAAGAAAGAAAGAAGAAAGAAGTAAGAAAGAAGTAAGAAAGAAGAAAGAAAGAAGAAAGAAAGAAGTAAGAAAGAAGTAAGAAAGAAGTAAGAAAGAAGTTAAAAAGAAGTAAGATAAAAAGTAAGAAAGAAGTAAGAAAGAAGTAAGAAAGAAGTAAGAAAGAAAGAAGAAAGAAGTAAGAAAGAAGTAAGAAAGAAGTATGAAAGAAGTAAGAAAGAAGAAAGAAAGAAGTAAGAAAGAAGTAAGAAAGAAGTAAGAAAGAAGTAAGAAAGAAAGAAGAAAGAAGTAAGAAAGAAGTAAGAAAGAAGTAAGAAAGAAGTAAGAAAGAAGTAAGAGAGAAGTAAGAAGTAATGAAGAAAGTAGTAAGAAAGAAGTAAGAAAGAAGTAAGAAAGAAGTAAGAAAGAAGTAAGAAAGAAGAAAGAAACAAGTAAGAAAGAAGTAAGAAAGAAGTAAGAAAGAAGTAAGAAAGAAAGAAGAAAGAAGTAAGAAAGAAGTAAGAAAGAAGAAAGAAGTAAGAAAGAAGTAAGAAAGAAGTAAGAAATAAGTAAGAAAGAAGAAAAAAGAAGTTAGAAAGAAGTAAGAAAGAAGTAAGAAAGAAGTAAGAAAGAAAGAAGAAAGAAGTAAGAAAGAAAGAAGAAAGAAGTAAGAAAGAAGTAAGAAAGAAGTATGAAAGAAGTAAGAAAGAAGAAAGAAAGAAGTAAGAAAGAAGTAAGAAAGAAGTAAGAAAGAAATAAGAAAGAAAGAAGAAAGAAGAAAGAAAGAAGTAGGAAAGAAGTAAGAAAGAAGTAAGAAAGAAGTAAGAAAGAATTAAGAAGGAATGAAGAAAGAAGTAAGAAAGAAGAAAGAACGAAGTAAGAAAGAAGTAAGAAAGAAGTAAGAAAGAAAGAAGAAAGAAGTAAGAAAGAAGTAAGAAAGAAGTAAGAAAGAAGTAAGAAAGAAGAAAGATAGAAGTAAGAAAGAAGAAAGAAAGAAGTAAGAAAGAAGTAAGAAAGAAGTAAGAAAGAAGTAAGAAAGAAAGAAGAAAGAAGAAAGAAAGAAGAAAGAAAGAAGTAAGAAATAAGTAAGAAAGAAGTAAGAAGGAATGAAGAAAGGAGTAAGAAAGAAGAAAGAAAGAAGTAAGAAAGAAGTAAGAAAGAAGTAAGAAAGAAGTACGAAAGAAGTAAGAAAGAAGTAAGAAATAAAGAAGTAAGAAAGAAATAAGAAAGAAGAAAGATAGAAGAAAGAAAGAAGTAAGAAAGAAGTAAGAAAGAAGTAAGAAAGAAGTAAGAAAGAAGTACGAAAGAAGTAAGAAAGAAGTAAGAAAGAAAGAAGTAAGAAAGAAGTAAGAAAGAAGTAAGAA
The DNA here is from genome assembly GCF_036013475.1 of Columba livia. Lineage (NCBI taxonomy): Eukaryota > Metazoa > Chordata > Aves > Columbiformes > Columbidae > Columba > Columba livia. Next base: position 157,436 of record NW_027043273.1, read on the forward strand.
AGAAAGAAGTAAGAAAGAAGTAAGAAAGAAGTAAGAAAGAAGTTAAAAAGAAGTAAGATATAAAGTAAGAAAAAGTAAGAATGAAGTAAGAAAGAAGTAAGAAAGAAAGAAGAAAGAAGTAAGAAAGAAAGAAGAAAGAAGTAAGAAAGAAGTAAGAAAGAAGTATGAAAGAATTAAGAAAGAAGAAAGAAAGAAATAAGAAAGAAGTAAGAAAGAAAGAAGAAAAAAGTAAGAAAGAAGTAAGAAAGAAGTAAGAAAGAAAGATGAAAGAAGAAAGAAGTAAGAAAGAAGTATGAAAGAAGTAAGAAAGAAGAAAGAAGTAAGAAAGAAGTAAGAAAGAAGTAAGAAAGAAGTAAGAAAGAAAGAAGAAAGAAGTAAGAAAGAAGAAAAAAGTAGTTAGAAAGAAGTAAGAAAGAAGTAAGAAAGAAGTAAGAAAGAAGTAAAAAAGAAGAAAGAAAGAAGTAAGAAAGAAGAAAGAAGAAAGAAGTAAGAAAGAAGTAAGAAAGAAAGAAGAAAGAAGTAAGAAAGAAGTAAGAAAGAAGAAAGAAAGAAGAAAGAAAGAAGTAAGAAAGAAGTAAGAAAGAAGTAAGAAAGAAGTAAGAAAGAAGTAAGATAAAAAGTAAGAAAAAGTAAGAATGAAGTAAGAAAGAAGTAAGAAAGAAAGAAGAAAGAAGTAAGAAAGAAGTAAGAAAGAAGTATGAAAGAAGTAAGAAAGAAGAAAGAAAGAAGTAAGAAAGAAGTAAGAAAGAAGCAAGAAAGAAGTAAGAAAGAAGTAAGAAAGAAGTAAGAAAGAAGTACGAAAGAAGTAAGAAAGAAGCAAGAATGAAAGAAGTAAGAAAGAAGTAAGAAAGAAGTAAGAAAGAAGTTAAAAAGAAGTAAGATAAAAAGTAAGAAAAAGTAAGAATGAAGTAAGAAAGAAGTAAGAAAGAAGTAAGAAAGAAAGAAGAAAGAAGTAAGAGAGAAGTAAGAAGTAATGAAGAAAGTAGTAAGAAAGAAGTAAGAAAGAAGTAAGAAAGAAGTAAGAAACAAGTAAGAAAGAAGTAAGAAAGAAAGAAGAAAGAAGTAAGAAAGAAGTAAGAAAGAAGTAAGAAATAAGTAAGAAAGAAGAAAAAAGAAGTTAGAAAGAAGTAAGAAAGAAGTAAGAAAGAAGTAAGAAAGAAAGGAGAAAGAAGTAAGAAAGAAAGAAGAAAGAAGTAAGAAAGAAGTAAGAAAGAAGTATGAAAGAAGTAAGAAAGAAGAAAGAAAGAAGTAAGAAAGAAGTAAGAAAGAAGTAAGAAAGAAGTAAGAAAGAAAGAAGAAAGTAGAAAGAAGAAAGAAAGATGTAGGAAAGAAGTAAGAAAGAAGTAAGAAAGAAGTAAGAAAGAATTAAGAAGGAATGAAGAAAGAAGTAAGAAAGAAGAAAGAACGAAGTAAGAAAGAAGTAAGAAAGAAGAAAGAAAGAAGAAAGAAGTAAGAAAGAAGTAAGAAAGAAGTAAGAAAGAAGTAAGAAAGAAGAAAGATAGAAGTAAGAAAGAAGAAAGAAAGAAGTAAGAAAGAAGTACGAAAGAAGTAAGAAAGAAGTAAGAAAGAAAGAAGAAAGAAGTAAGAAAGAAGTAAGAAAGAAGTAAGAAAGAAGAAAAAAGAAGTTAGAAAGAAGTAAGAAAGAAGTAAGAAAGAAGTAAGAAAGAAGTAAAAAAGAAGAAAGAAAGAAGTAAGAAAGAAGAAAGAAGAAAGAAGTAAGAAAGAAGTAGGAAAGAAGTAAGAAAGAAGTAAGAAGGAATGAAGAAAGAAGTAAGAAAGAAGTAAGAAAGAAGTAAGAAAGAAGAAAGAAAGAAGTAAGAAAGAAGTAAGAAAGAAAGAAGAAAGAAGTAAGAAAGAAGTAAGAAAGAAGAAAGAAAGAAGAAAGAAAGAAGTAAGAAAGAAGTAAGAAAGAAGTAAGAAAGAAGTAAGAAAGAAGTAAGAAAGAAGTAAGAAAGAAGTACGAAAGAAGAAAGAAAGAAGTAAGAAAGAAGAAAGAAGTAAGAAAGAAGTTAAAAAGAAGTAAGATAAAAAGTAAGAAAGAAGTAAGAAAGAAGTAAGAAAGAAGTAATAAAGAAAGAAGAAAGAAGTAAGAAAGAAGTAAGAAAGAAGTATGAAATAAGTAAGAAAGAAGAAAGAAAGAAGTAAGAAAGAAGTAAGAAAGAAGTAAGAAAGAAGTAAGAAACAAAGAAGAAAGAAGAAAGAAGTAAGAAAGAAGTATGAAAGAAGTAAGAAAGAAGAAAGAAGTAAGAAAGAAGTAAGAAAGAAGTAAGAAAGAAGTAAGAAAGAAAGAAGAAAGAAGTAAGAAAGAAGAAAAAAGTAGTTAGAAAGAAGTAAGAAAGAAGTAAGAAAGAACTAAGAAAGAAGTAAAAAAGAAGAAAGAAAGAAGTAAGAAAGAAGAAAGAAGAAAGAAGTAAGAAAGAAGTAAGAAAGAAAGAAGAAAGAAGTAAGAAAGAAGTAAGAAAGAAGAAAGAAAGAAGAAAGAAAGAAGTAAGAAAGAAGTAAGAAAGAAGTAAGAAAGAAGTAAGAAAGAAGTACGAAAGAAGTAAGAAAGAAGTAAGAAAGAAAGAAGTAAGAAAGAAGTAAGAAAGAAGTAAAAAAGAAGTTAAAAAGAAGTAAGATAAAAAGTAAGAAAAAGTAAGAATGAAGTAAGAAAGAAGTAAGAAAGAAAGAAGAAAGAAGTAAGAAAGAAGTAAGAAAGAAGTATGAAAGAAGTAAGAAAGAAGAAAGAAAGAAGTAAGAAAGAAGTAAGAAAGAAGTAAGAAAGAAGTAAGAAAGAAAGAAGAAAGAAGTAAGAAAGAAGTAAGAAAGAAGTAAGAAAGAAGTAAGAAAGAAGTAAGAGAGAAGTAAGAAGTAATGAAGAAAGTAGTAAGAAAGAAGTAAGAAAGAAGTAAGAAAGAAGTAAGAAACAAGTAAGAAAGAAGTAAGAAAGAAGAAAGAAGTAAGAAAGAAGTAAGAAAGAAGTAAGAAATAAGTAAGAATGAAGAAAAAAGAAGTTAGAAAGAAGTAAGAAAGAAGTAAGAAAGAAGTAAGAAAGAAAGAAGAAAGAAGTAAGAAAGAAAGAAGAAAGAAGTAAGAAAGAAGTAAGAAAGAAGTATGAAAGAAGTAAGAAAGAAGAAAGAAAGAAGTAAGAAAGAAGTAAGAAAGAAGTAAGAAAGAAATAAGAAAGAAAGAAGAAAGAAGAAAGAAAGAAGTAGGAAAGAAGTAAGAAAGAAGTAAGAAAGAATTAAGAAGGAATGAAGAAAGAAGTAAGAAAGAAGAAAGAACGAAGTAAGAAAGAAGTAAGAAAGAAGTAAGAAAGAAAGAAGAAAGAAGTAAGAAAGAAGTAAGAAAGAAGTAAGAAAGAAGTAAGAAAGAAGAAAGATAGAAGTAAGAAAGAAGAAAGAAAGAAGTAAGAAAGAAGTAAGAAAGAAGTAAGAAAGAAGTAAGAAAGAAAGAAGAAAGAAGAAAGAAAGAAGAAAGAAAGAAGTAAGAAAGAAGTAAGAAAGAAGTAAGAAGGAATGAAGAAAGGAGTAAGAAAGAAGAAAGAAAGAGGTAAGAAAGAAGTAAGAAAGAAGTACGAAAGAAGTAAGAAAGAAGTAAGAAATAAAGAAGTAAGAAAGAAATAAGAAAGAAGAAAGATAGAAGTAAGAAAGAAGTAAGAAAGAAGTAAGAAAGAAGTAAGAAAGAAGTACGAAAGAAGTAAGAAAGAAGTAAGAAAGAAAGAAGTAAGAAAGAAGTAAGAAAGAAGTAAGAAAGAAGTTAAAAAGAAGTAAGATAAAAAGTAAGAAAAAGTAAGAATGAAGTAAGAAAGAAGTAAGAAAGAAAGAAGAAAGAAGTAAGAAAGAAAGAAGAAAGAAGTAAGAAAGAAGTAAGAAAGAAGTATGAAAGAAGTAAGAAAGAAGAAAGAAAGAAATAAGAAAGAAGTAAGAAAGAAAGAAGAAAAAAGTAAGAAAGAAGTAAGAAAGAAGTAAGATAGAAGTAAGAAAGAAGTAAGAGAGAAGTAAGAAGTAATGAAGAAAGTAGTAAGAAAGAAGTAAGAAAGAAGTAAGAAAGAAGTAAGAAACAAGTAAGAAAGAAGTAAGAAAGAAAGAAGAAAGAAGTAAGAAAGAAGTAAGAAAGAAGTAAGAAATAAGTAAGAAAGAAGAAAAAAGAAGTTAGAAAGAAGTAAGAAAGAAGTAAGAAAGAAGTAAGAAAGAAAGAAGAAAGAAGTAAGAAAGAAAGACGAAAGAAGTAAGAAAGAAGTAAGAAAGAAGTATGAAAGAAGTAAGAAAGAAGAAAGAAAGAAGTAAGAAAGAAGTAAGAAAGAAGTAAGAAAGAAATAAGAAAGAAAGAAGAAAGAAGAAAGAAAGAAGTAGGAAAGAAGTAAGAAAGAAGTAAGAAAGAAGTAAGAAAGAATTAAGAAGGAATGAAGAAAGAAGTAAGAAAGAAGAAAGAACGAAGTAAGAAAGAAGTAAGAAAGAAGTAAGAAAGAAATAAGAAAGAAAGAAGAAAGAAGAAAGAAAGAAGTAGGAAAGAAGTAAGAAAGAAGTAAGAAAGAAGTAAGAAAGAATTAAGAAGGAATGAAGAAAGAAGTAAGAAAGAAGAAAGAACGAAGTAAGAAAGAAGTAAGAAAGAAGTAAGAAAGAAAGAAGAAAGAAGTAAGAAAGAAGTAAGAAAGAAGTAAGAAAGAAGTAAGAAAGAAGAAAGATAGAAGTAAGAAATAAGTAAGAAAGAAGTAAGAAGGAATGAAGAAAGGAGTAAGAAAGAAGAAAGAAAGAAGTAAGAAAGAAGTAAGAAAGAAGTAAGAAAGAAGTACGAAAGAAGTAAGAAAGAAGTAAGAAATAAAGAAGTAAGAAAGAAATAAGAAAGAAGAAAGATAGAAGAAAGAAAGAAGTAAGAAAGAAGTAAGAAAGAAGTAAGAAAGAAGTAAGAAAGAAGTACGAAAGAAGTAAGAAAGAAGTAAGAAAGAAAGAAGTAAGAAAGAAGTAAGAAAGAAGTAAGAAAGAAAGAAGTAAGAAAGAAGTAAGAAAGAAGTAAGAAAGAAGTTAAAAAGAAGTAAGATATAAAGTAAGAAAAAGTAAGAATGAAGTAAGAAAGAAGTAAGAAAGAAAGAAGAAAGAAGTAAGAAAGAAAGAAGAAAGAAGTAAGAAAGAAGTAAGAAAGAAGTATGAAAGAATTAAGAAAGAAGAAAGAAAGAAATAAGAAAGAAGTAAGAAAGAAAGAAGAAAAAAGTAAGAAAGAAGTAAGAAAGAAGTAAGAAAGAAAGATGAAAGAAGAAAGAAGTAAGAAAGAAGTATGAAAGAAGTAAGAAAGAAGAAAGAAGTAAGAAAGAAGTAAGAAAGAAGTAAGAAAGAAGTAAGAAAGAAAGAAGAAAGAAGTAAGAAAGAAGAAAAAAGTAGTTAGAAAGAAGTAAGAAAGAAGTAAGAAAGAAGTAAGAAAGAAGTAAAAAAGAAGAAAGAAAGAAGTAAGAAAGAAGAAAGAAGAAAGAAGTAAGAAAGAAGTAAGAAAGAAAGAAGAAAGAAGTAAGAAAGAAGTAAGAAAGAAGAAAGAAAGAAGAAAGAAAGAAGTAAGAAAGAAGTAAGAAAGAAGTAAGAAAGAAGTAAGAAAGAAGTAAGATAAAAAGTAAGAAAAAGTAAGAATGAAGTAAGAAAGAAGTAAGAAAGAAAGAAGAAAGAAGTAAGAAAGAAGTAAGAAAGAAGTATGAAAGAAGTAAGAAAGAAGAAAGAAAGAAGTAAGAAAGAAGTAAGAAAGAAGCAAGAAAGAAGTAAGAAAGAAGTAAGAAAGAAGTAAGAAAGAAGTACGAAAGAAGTAAGAAAGAAGCAAGAATGAAAGAAGTAAGAAAGAAGTAAGAAAGAAGTAAGAAAGAAGTTAAAAAGAAGTAAGATAAAAAGTAAGAAAAAGTAAGAATGAAGTAAGAAAGAAGTAAGAAAGAAGTAAGAAAGAAAGAAGAAAGAAGTAAGAGAGAAGTAAGAAGTAATGAAGAAAGTAGTAAGAAAGAAGTAAGAAAGAAGTAAGAAAGAAGTAAGAAACAAGTAAGAAAGAAGTAAGAAAGAAAGAAGAAAGAAGTAAGAAAGAAGTAAGAAAGAAGTAAGAAATAAGTAAGAAAGAAGAAAAAAGAAGTTAGAAAGAAGTAAGAAAGAAGTAAGAAAGAAGTAAGAAAGAAAGGAGAAAGAAGTAAGAAAGAAAGAAGAAAGAAGTAAGAAAGAAGTAAGAAAGAAGTATGAAAGAAGTAAGAAAGAAGAAAGAAAGAAGTAAGAAAGAAGTAAGAAAGAAGTAAGAAAGAAGTAAGAAAGAAAGAAGAAAGAAGAAAGAAGAAAGAAAGATGTAGGAAAGAAGTAAGAAAGAAGTAAGAAAGAAGTAAGAAAGAATTAAGAAGGAATGAAGAAAGAAGTAAGAAAGAAGAAAGAACGAAGTAAGAAAGAAGTAAGAAAGAAGAAAGAAAGAAGAAAGAAGTAAGAAAGAAGTAAGAAAGAAGTAAGAAAGAAGTAAGAAAGAAGAAAGATAGAAGTAAGAAAGAAGAAAGAAAGAAGTAAGAAAGAAGTACGAAAGAAGTAAGAAAGAAGTAAGAAAGAAAGAAGAAAGAAGTAAGAAAGAAGTAAGAAAGAAGTAAGAAAGAAGAAAAAAGCAGTTAGAAAGAAGTAAGAAAGAAGTAAGAAAGAAGTAAGAAAGAAGTAAAAAAGAAGAAAGAAAGAAGTAAGAAAGAAGAAAGAAGAAAGAAGTAAGAAAGAAGTAGGAAAGAAGTAAGAAAGAAGTAAGAAGGAATGAAGAAAGAAGTAAGAAAGAAGTAAGAAAGAAGTAAGAAAGAAGAAAGAAAGAAGTAAGAAAGAAGTAAGAAAGAAAGAAGAAAGAAGTAAGAAAGAAGTAAGAAAGAAGAAAGAAAGAAGAAAGAAAGAAGTAAGAAAGAAGTAAGAAAGAAGTAAGAAAGAAGTAAGAAAGAAGTAAGAAAGAAGTAAGAAAGAAGTACGAAAGAAGAAAGAAAGAAGTAAGAAAGAAGAAAGAAGTAAGAAAGAAGTTAAAAAGAAGTAAGATAAAAAGTAAGAAAGAAGTAAGAAAGAAGTAAGAAAGAAGTAAGAAACAAAGAAGAAAGAAGAAAGAAGTAAGAAAGAAGTATGAAAGAAGTAAGAAAGAAGAAAGAAGTAAGAAAGAAGTAAGAAAGAAGTAAGAAAGAAGTAAGAAAGAAAGAAGAAAGAAGTAAGAAAGAAGAAAAAAGTAGTTAGAAAGAAGTAAGAAAGAAGTAAGAAAGAACTAAGAAAGAAGTAAAAAAGAAGAAAGAAAGAAGTAAGAAAGAAGAAAGAAGAAAGAAGTAAGAAAGAAGTAAGAAAGAAAGAAGAAAGAAGTAAGAAAGAAGTAAGAAAGAAGAAAGAAAGAAGAAAGAAAGAAGTAAGAAAGAAGTAAGAAAGAAGTAAGAAAGAAGTAAGAAAGAAGTACGAAAGAAGTAAGAAAGAAGTAAGAAAGAAAGAAGTAAGAAAGAAGTAAGAAAGAAGTAAAAAAGAAGTTAAAAAGAAGTAAGATAAAAAGTAAGAAAAAGTAAGAATGAAGTAAGAAAGAAGTAAGAAAGAAAGAAGAAAGAAGTAAGAAAGAAGTAAGAAAGAAGTATGAAAGAAGTAAGAAAGAAGAAAGAAAGAAGTAAGAAAGAAGTAAGAAAGAAGTAAGAAAGAAGTAAGAAAGAAAGAAGAAAGAAGTAAGAAAGAAGTAAGAAAGAAGTAAGAAAGAAGTAAGAAAGAAGTAAGAGAGAAGTAAGAAGTAATGAAGAAAGTAGTAAGAAAGAAGTAAGAAAGAAGTAAGAAAGAAGTAAGAAACAAGTAAGAAAGAAGTAAGAAAGAAGAAAGAAGTAAGAAAGAAGTAAGAAAGAAGTAAGAAATAAGTAAGAATGAAGAAAAAAGAAGTTAGAAAGAAGTAAGAAAGAAGTAAGAAAGAAGTAAGAAAGAAAGAAGAAAGAAGTAAGAAAGAAAGAAGAAAGAAGTAAGAAAGAAGTAAGAAAGAAGTATGAAAGAAGTAAGAAAGAAGAAAGAAAGAAGTAAGAAAGAAGTAAGAAAGAAGTAAGAAAGAAATAAGAAAGAAAGAAGAAAGAAGAAAGAAAGAAGTAGGAAAGAAGTAAGAAAGAAGTAAGAAAGAATTAAGAAGGAATGAAGAAAGAAGTAAGAAAGAAGAAAGAACGAAGTAAGAAAGAAGTAAGAAAGAAGTAAGAAAGAAAGAAGAAAGAAGTAAGAAAGAAGTAAGAAAGAAGTAAGAAAGAAGTAAGAAAGAAGAAAGATAGAAGTAAGAAAGAAGAAAGAAAGAAGTAAGAAAGAAGTAAGAAAGAAGTAAGAAAGAAGTAAGAAAGAAAGAAGAAAGAAGAAAGAAAGAAGAAAGAAAGAAGTAAGAAAGAAGTAAGAAAGAAGTAAGAAGGAATGAAGAAAGGAGTAAGAAAGAAGAAAGAAAGAAGTAAGAAAGAAGTAAGAAAAAGTAAGAATGAAGTAAGAAAGAAGTAAGAAATAAAGAAGTAAGAAAGAAATAAGAAAGAAGAAAGATAGAAGTAAGAAAGAAGTAAGAAAGAAGTAAGAAAGAAGTATGAAAGAAGTAAGAAAGAAGAAAGAAAGAAATAAGAAAGAAGTAAGAAAGAAAGAAGAAAAAAGTAAGAAAGAAGTTAAAAAGAAGTAAGATAGAAGTAAGAAAGAAGTAAGAGAGAAGTAAGAAGTAATGAAGAAAGTAGTAAGAAAGAAGTAAGAAAGAAGTAAGAAAGAAGTAAGAAACAAGTAAGAAAGAAGTAAGAAAGAAAGAAGAAAGAAGTAAGAAAGAAGTAAGAAAGAAGTAAGAAATAAGTAAGAAAGAAGAAAAAAGAAGTTAGAAAGAAGTAAGAAAGAAGTAAGAAAGAAGTAAGAAAGAAAGAAGAAAGAAGTAAGAAAGAAAGACGAAAGAAGTAAGAAAGAAGTAAGAAAGAAGTATGAAAGAAGTAAGAAAGAAGAAAGAAAGAAGTAAGAAAGAAGTAAGAAAGAAGTAAGAAAGAAATAAGAAAGAAAGAAGAAAGAAGAAAGAAAGAAGTAGGAAAGAAGTAAGAAAGAAGTAAGAAAGAAGTAAGAAAGAATTAAGAAGGAATGAAGAAAGAAGTAAGAAAGAAGAAAGAACGAAGTAAGAAAGAAGTAAGAAAGAAGTAAGAAAGAAATAAGAAAGAAAGAAGAAAGAAGAAAGAAAGAAGTAGGAAAGAAGTAAGAAAGAAGTAAGAAAGAAGTAAGAAAGAATTAAGAAGGAATGAAGAAAGAAGTAAGAAAGAAGTAAGAACGAAGTAAGAAAGAAGTAAGAAAGAAGTAAGAAAGAAAGAAGAAAGAAGTAAGAAAGAAGTAAGAAAGAAGTAAGAAAGAAGTAAGAAAGAAGAAAGATAGAAGTAAGAAAGAAGAAAGAAAGAAGTAAGAAAGAAGTAAGAAAGAAGTAAGAAAGAAGTAAGAAAGAAAGAAGAAAGAAGAAAGAAAGAAGAAAGAAAGAAGTAAGAAATAAGTAAGAAAGAAGTAAGAAGGAATGAAGAAAGGAGTAAGAAAGAAGAAAGAAAGAAGTAAGAAAGAAGTAAGAAAGAAGTAAGAAAGAAGTACGAAAGAAGTAAGAAAGAAGTAAGAAATAAAGAAGTAAGAAAGAAATAAGAAAGAAGAAAGATAGAAGAAAGAAAGAAGTAAGAAAGAAGTAAGAAAGAAGTAAGAAAGAAGTAAGAAAGAAGTACGAAAGAAGTAAGAAAGAAATAAGAAAGAAAGAAGTAAGAAAGAAGTAAGAAAGAAGTAAGAAAGAAAGAAGTAAGAAAGAAGTAAGAAAGAAGTAAGAAAGAAGTTAAAAAGAAGTAAGATAAAAAGTAAGAAAAAGTAAGAATGAAGTAAGAAAGAAGTAAGAAAGAAAGAAGAAAGAAGTAAGAAAGAAAGAAGAAAGAAGTAAGAAAGAAGTAAGAAAGAAGTATGAAAGAAGTAAGAAAGAAGAAAGAAAGAAATAAGAAAGAAGTAAGAAAGAAAGAAGAAAAAAGTAAGAAAGAAGTAAGAAAGAAGTAAGAAAGAAAGATGAAAGAAGAAAGAAGTAAGAAAGAAGTATGAAAGAAGTAAGAAAGAAGAAAGAAGTAAGAAAGAAGTAAGAAAGAAGTAAGAAAGAAGTAAGAAAGAAAGAAGAAAGAAGTAAGAAAGAAGAAAAAAGTAGTTAGAAAGAAGTAAGAAAGAAGTAAGAAAGAAGTAAGAAAGAAGTAAAAAAGAAGAAAGAAAGAAGTAAGAAAGAAGAAAGAAGAAAGAAGTAAGAAAGAAGTAAGAAAGAAAGAAGAAAGAAGTAAGAAAGAAGTAAGAAAGAAGAAAGAAAGAAGAAAGAAAGAAGTAAGAAAGAAGTAAGAAAGAAGTAAGAAAGAAGTAAGAAAGAAGTAAGATAAAAAGTAAGAAAAAGTAAGAATGAAGTAAGAAAGAAGTAAGAAAGAAAGAAGAAAGAAGTAAGAAAGAAGTAAGAAAGAAGTATGAAAGAAGTAAGAAAGAAGAAAGAAAGAAGTAAGAAAGAAGTAAGAAAGAAGCAAGAAAGAAGTAAGAAAGAAGTAAGAAAGAAGTAAGAAAGAAGTACGAAAGAAGTAAGAAAGAAGCAAGAATGAAAGAAGTAAGAAAGAAGTAAGAAAGAAGTAAGAAAGAAGTTAAAAAGAAGTAAGATAAAAAGTAAGAAAAAGTAAGAATGAAGTAAGAAAGAAGTAAGAAAGAAGTAAGAAAGAAAGAAGAAAGAAGTAAGAGAGAAGTAAGAAGTAATGAAGAAAGTAGTAAGAAAGAAGTAAGAAAGAAGTAAGAAAGAAGTAAGAAACAAGTAAGAAAGAAGTAAGAAAGAAAGAAGAAAGAAGTAAGAAAGAAGTAAGAAAGAAGTAAGAAATAAGTAAGAAAGAAGAAAAAAGAAGTTAGAAAGAAGTAAGAAAGAAGTAAGAAAGAAGTAAGAAAGAAAGGAGAAAGAAGTAAGAAAGAAAGAAGAAAGAAGTAAGAAAGAAGTAAGAAAGAAGTATGAAAGAAGTAAGAAAGAAGAAAGAAAGAAGTAAGAAAGATGTAAGAAAGAAGTAAGAAAGAAGTAAGAAAGAAAGAAGAAAGAAGAAAGAAAGATGTAGGAAAGAAGTAAGAAAGAAGTAAGAAAGAAGTAAGAAAGAATTAAGAAGGAATGAAGAAAGAAGTAAGAAAGAAGAAAGAACGAAGTAAGAAAGAAGTAAGAAAGAAGTAAGAAAGAAAGAAGAAAGAAGTAAGAAAGAAGTAAGAAAGAAGTAAGAAAGAAGTAAGAAAGAAGAAAGATAGAAGTAAGAAAGAAGAAAGAAAGAAGTAAGAAAGAAGTACGAAAGAAGTAAGAAAGAAGTAAGAAAGAAGTAAAAAAGAAGAAAGAAAGAAGTAAGAAAGAAGAAAGAAGAAAGAAGTAAGAAAGAAGTAGGAAAGAAGTAAGAAAGAAGTAAGAAGGAATGAAGAAAGAAGTAAGAAAGAAGTAAGAAAGAAGTAAGAAAGAAGAAAGAAAGAAGTAAGAAAGAAGTAAGAAAGAAAGAAGAAAGAAGTAAGAAAGAAGTAAGAAAGAAGAAAGAAAGAAGAAAGAAAGAAGTAAGAAAGAAGTAAGAAAGAAGTAAGAAAGAAGTAAGAAAGAAGTAAGAAAGAAGTAAGAAAGAAGTACGAAAGAAGAAAGAAAGAAGTAAGAAAGAAGAAAGAAGTAAGAAAGAAATTAAAAAGAAGTAAGATAAAAAGTAAGAAAGAAGTAAGAAAGAAGTAAGAAAGAAGTAAGAAAGAAAGAAGAAAGAAGTAAGAAAGAAGTAAGAAAGAAGTATGAAATAAGTAAGAAAGAAGAAAGAAAGAAGTAAGAAAGAAGTAAGAAAGAAGTAAGAAAGAAGTAAGAAACAAAGAAGAAAGAAGAAAGAAGTAAGAAAGAAGTATGAAAGAAGTAAGAAAGAAGAAAGAAGTAAGAAAGAAGTAAGAAAGAAGTAAGAAAGAAGTAAGAAAGAAAGAAGAAAGAAGTAAGAAAGAAGAAAAAAGTAGTTAGAAAGAAGTAAGAAAGAAGTAAGAAAGAAGTAAGAAAGAAGTAAAAAAGAAGAAAGAAAGAAGTAAGAAAGAAGAAAGAAGAAAGAAGTAAGAAAGAAGTAAGAAAGAAAGAAGAAAGAAGTAAGAAAGAAGTAAGAAAGAAGTACGAAAGAAGTAAGAAAGAAGTAAGAAAGAAAGAAGTAAGAAAGAAGTAAGAAAGAAGTAAAAAAGAAGTTAAAAAGAAGTAAGATAAAAAGTAAGAAAAAGTAAGAATGAAGTAAGAAAGAAGTAAGAAAGAAAGAAGAAAGAAGTAAGAAAGAAGTAAGAAAGAAGTATGAAAGAAGTAAGAAAGAAGAAAGAAAGAAGTAAGAAAGAAGTAAGAAAGAAGTAAGAAAGAAGTAAGAAAGAAAGAAGAAAGAAGTAAGAAAGAAGTAAGAAAGAAGTAAGAAAGAAGTAAGAAAGAAGTAAGAGAGAAGTAAGAAGTAATGAAGAAAGTAGTAAGAAAGAAGTAAGAAAGAAGTAAGAAAGAAGTAAGAAACAAGTAAGAAAGAAGTAAGAAAGAAGAAAGAAGTAAGAAAGAAGTAAGAAAGAAGTAAGAAATAAGTAAGAAAGAAGAAAAAAGAAGTTAGAAAGAAGTAAGAAAGAAGTAAGAAAGAAGTAAGAAAGAAAGAAGAAAGAAGTAAGAAAGAAAGAAGAAAGAAGTAAGAAAGAAGTAAGAAAGAAGTATGAAAGAAGTAAGAAAGAAGAAAGAAAGAAGTAAGAAAGAAGTAAGAAAGAAGTAAGAAAGAAATAAGAAAGAAAGAAGAAAGAAGAAAGAAAGAAGTAGGAAAGAAGTAAGAAAGAAGTAAGAAAGAATTAAGAAGGAATGAAGAAAGAAGTAAGAAAGAAGAAAGAACGAAGTAAGAAAGAAGTAAGAAAGAAGTAAGAAAGAAAGAAGAAAGAAGTAAGAAAGAAGTAAGAAAGAAGTAAGAAAGAAGTAAGAAAGAAGAAAGATAGAAGTAAGAAAGAAGAAAGAAAGAAGTAAGAAAGAAGTAAGAAAGAAGTAAGAAAGAAGTAAGAAAGAAAGAAGAAAGAAGAAAGAAAGAAGAAAGAAAGAAGTAAGAAAGAAGTAAGAAAGAAGTAAGAAGGAATGAAGAAAGGAGTAAGAAAGAAGAAAGAAAGAAGTAAGAAAGAAGTAAGAAAGAAGTACGAAAGAAGTAAGAAAGAAGTAAGAAATAAAGAAGTAAGAAAGAAATAAGAAAGAAGAAAGATAGAAGTAAGAAAGAAGTAAGAAAGAAGTAAGAAAGAAGTAAGAAAGAAGTAAGAAAGAAGTACGAAAGAAGTACGAAAGAAGTCAGAAAGAAGTAAGAAAGAAAGAAGTAAGAAAGAAGTAAGAAAGAAGTAAGAAAGAAGTTAAAAAGAAGTAAGATAAAAAGTAAGAAAAAGTAAGAATGAAGTAAGAAAGAAGTAAGAAAGAAGTATGAAAGAAGTAAGAAAGAAGAAAGAAAGAAATAAGAAAGAAGTAAGAAAGAAAGAAGAAAAAAGTAAGAAAGAAGTAAGAAAGAAGTAAGAAAGAAGTAAGAAAGAAGTAAGAGAGAAGTAAGAAGTAATGAAGAAAGTAGTAAGAAAGAAGTAAGAAAGAAGTAAGAAAGAAGTAAGAAACAAGTAAGAAAGAAGTAAGAAAGAAAGAAGAAAGAAGTAAGAAAGAAGTAAGAAAGAAGTAAGAAATAAGTAAGAAAGAAGAAAAAAGAAGTTAGAAAGAAGTAAGAAAGAAGTAAGAAAGAAAGAAGAAAGAAGTAAGAAAGAAAGACGAAAGAAGTAAGAAAGAAGTAAGAAAGAAGTATGAAAGAAGTAAGAAAGAAGAAAGAAAGAAGTAAGAAAGAAGTAAGAAAGAAGTAAGAAAGAAATAAGAAAGAAAGAAGAAAGAAGAAAGAAAGAAGTAGGAAAGAAGTAAGAAAGAAGTAAGAAAGAAGTAAGAAAGAATTAAGAAGGAATGAAGAAAGAAGTAAGAAAGAAGAAAGAACGAAGTAAGAAAGAAGTAAGAAAGAAGTAAGAAAGAAAGAAGAAAGAAGTAAGAAAGAAGTAAGAAAGAAGTAAGAAAGAAGTAAGAAAGAAGTAAGAAAGAAGTAAGAAAGAAGTAAAAAAGAAGAAAGAATGAAGTAAGAAAGAAGAAAGAAGAAAGAAGTAAGAAAGAAGTAAGAAAGAAAGAAGAAAGAAGTAAGAAAGAAGTAAGAAAGAAGAAAGAAAGAAGAAAGAAAGAAGTAAGAAAGAAGTAAGAAAGAAGTAAGAAAGAAGTAAGAAAGAAGTACGAAAGAAGTAAGAAAGAAGTAAGAAAGAAAGAAGTAAGAAAGAAGTAAGAAAGAAGTAAGAAAGAAGTAAGAAAGAAAGAAGAAAGTAGAAAGAAAGATGTAGGAAAGAAGTAAGAAAGAAGTAAGAAAGAAGTAAGAAAGAATTAAGAAGGAATGAAGAAAGAAGTAAGAAAGAAGAAAGAACGAAGTAAGAAAGAAGTAAGAAAGAAGTAAGAAAGAAAGAAGAAAGAAGTAAGAAAGAAGTAAGAAAGAAGTAAGAAAGAAGTAAGAAAGAAGAAAGATAGAAGTAAGAAAGAAGAAAGAAAGAAGTAAGAAAGAAGTACGAAAGAAGTAAGAAAGAAGTAAGAAAGAAAGAAGAAAGAAGTAAGAAAGAAGTAAGAAAGAAGTAAGAAAGAAGAAAAAAGCAGTTAGAAAGAAGTAAGAAAGAAGTAAGAAAGAAGTAAGAAAGAAGTAAAAAAGAAGAAAGAAAGAAGTAAGAAAGAAGAAAGAAGAAAGAAGTAAGAAAGAAGTAGGAAAGAAGTAAGAAAGAAGTAAGAAGGAATGAAGAAAGAAGTAAGAAAGAAGTAAGAAAGAAGTAAGAAAGAAGAAAGAAAGAAGTAAGAAAGAAGTAAGAAAGAAAGAAGAAAGAAGTAAGAAAGAAGTAAGAAAGAAGAAAGAAAGAAGAAAGAAAGAAGTAAGAAAGAAGTAAGAAAGAAGTAAGAAAGAAGTAAGAAAGAAGTAAGAAAGAAGTAAGAAAGAAGTACGAAAGAAGAAAGAAAGAAGTAAGAAAGAAGAAAGAAGTAAGAAAGAAGTTAAAAAGAAGTAAGATAAAAAGTAAGAAAGAAGTAAGAAAGAAGTAAGAAAGAAGTAAGAAAGAAAGAAGAAAGAAGTAAGAAAGAAGTAAGAAAGAAGTATGAAATAAGTAAGAAAGAAGAAAGAAAGAAGTAAGAAAGAAGTAAGAAAGAAGTAAGAAAGAAGTAAGAAAGAAGTAAGAAACAAAGAAGAAAGAAGAAAGAAGTAAGAAAGAAGTATGAAAGAAGTAAGAAAGAAGAAAGAAGTAAGAAAGAAGTAAGAAAGAAGTAAGAAAGAAGTAAGAAAGAAAGAAGAAAGAAGTAAGAAAGAAGAAAAAAGTAGTTAGAAAGAAGTAAGAAAGAAGTAAGAAAGAAGTAAGAAAGAAGTAAAAAAGAAGAAAGAAAGAAGTAAGAAAGAAGAAAGAAGAAAGAAGTAAGAAAGAAGTAAGAAAGAAAGAAGAAAGAAGTAAGAAAGAAGTAAGAAAGAAGAAAGAAAGAAGAAAGAAAGAAGTAAGAAAGAATTAAGAAAGAAAGAAGTAAGAAAGAAGTAAGAAAGAAGTACGAAAGAAGTAAGAAAGAAGTAAGAAAGAAAGAAGTAAGAAAGAAGTAAGAAAGAAGTAAAAAAGAAGTTAAAAAGAAGTAAGATAAAAAGTAAGAAAAAGTAAGAATGAAGTAAGAAAGAAGTAAGAAAGAAAGAAGAAAGAAGTAAGAAAGAAGTAAGAAAGAAGTAAGAAAGAAGAAAGAAAGAAGTAAGAAAGAAGTAAGAAAGAAGTAAGAAAGAAGTAAGAAAGAAAGAAGAAAGAAGTAAGAAAGAAGTAAGAAAGAAGTAAGAAAGAAGTAAGAAAGAAGTAAGAGAGAAGTAAGAAGTAATGAAGAAAGTAGTAAGAAAGAAGTAAGAAAGAAGTAAGAAAGAAGTAAGAAACAAGTAAGAAAGAAGTAAGAAAGAAGAAAGAAGTAAGAAAGAAGTAAGAAAGAAGTAAGAAATAAGTAAGAAAGAAGAAAAAAGAAGTTAGAAAGAAGTAAGAAAGAAGTAAGAAAGAAGTAAGAAAGAAAGAAGAAAGAAGTAAGAAAGAAAGAAGAAAGAAGTAAGAAAGAAGTAAGAAAGAAGTATGAAAGAAGTAAGAAAGAAGAAAGAAAGAAGTAAGAAAGAAGTAAGAAAGAAGTAAGAAAGAAATAAGAAAGAAAGAAGAAAGAAGAAAGAAAGAAGTAGGAAAGAAGTAAGAAAGAAGTAAGAAAGAATTAAGAAGGAATGAAGAAAGAAGTAAGAAAGAAGAAAGAACGAAGTAAGAAAGAAGTAAGAAAGAAGTAAGAAAGAAAGAAGAAAGAAGTAAGAAGTAAGAAAGAAGTAAGAAAGAAGTAAGAAAGAAGAAAGATAGAAGTAAGAAAGAAGAAAGAAAGAAGTAAGAAAGAAGTAAGAAAGAAGTAAGAAAGAAGTAAGAAAGAAAGAAGAAAGAAGAAAGAAAGAAGAAAGAAAGAAGTAAGAAAGAAGTAAGAAAGAAGTAAGAAGGAATGAAGAAAGGAGTAAGAAAGAAGAAAGAAAGAAGTAAGAAAGAAGTAAGAAAGAAGTACGAAAGAAGTAAGAAAGAAGTAAGAAATAAAGAAGTAAGAAAGAAATAAGAAAGAAGAAAGATAGAAGTAAGAAAGAAGTAAGAAAGAAGTAAGAAAGAAGTAAGAAAGAAGTACGAAAGAAGTAAGAAAGAAGTAAGAAAGAAAGAAGTAAGAAAGAAGTAAGAAAGAAGTAAGAAAGAAGTTAAAAAGAAGTAAGATAAAAAGTAAGAAAAAGTAAGAATGAAGTAAGAAATAAGTAAGAAAGAAAGAAGAAAGAAGTAAGAAAGAAAGAAGAAAGAAGTAAGAAAGAAGTAAGAAAGAAGTATGAAAGAAGTAAGAAAGAAGAAAGAAAGAAATAAGAAAGAAGTAAGAAAGAAAGAAGAAAAAAGTAAGAAAGAAGTAAGAAAGAAGTAAGAAAGAAGTAAGAAAGAAGTAAGAGAGAAGTAAGAAGTAATGAAGAAAGTAGTAAGAAAGAAGTAAGAAAGAAGTAAGAAAGAAGTAAGAAACAAGTAAGAAAGAAGTAAGAAAGAAAGAAGAAAGAAGTAAGAAAGAAGTAAGAAAGAAGTAAGAAATAAGTAAGAAAGAAGAAAAAAGAAGTTAGAAAGAAGTAAGAAAGAAGTAAGAAAGAAGTAAGAAAGAAAGAAGAAAGAAGTAAGAAAGAAAGACGAAAGAAGTAAGAAAGAAGTAAGAAAGAAGTATGAAAGAAGTAAGAAAGAAGAAAGAAAGAAGTAAGAAAGAAGTAAGAAAGAAGTAAGAAAGAAATAAGAAAGAAAGAAGAAAGAAGAAAGAAAGAAGTAGGAAAGAAGTAAGAAAGAAGTAAGAAAGAAGTAAGAAAGAATTAAGAAGGAATGAAGAAAGAAGTAAGAAAGAAGAAAGAACGAAGTAAGAAAGAAGTAAGAAAGAAGTAAGAAAGAAAGAAGAAAGAAGTAAGAAAGAAGTAAGAAAGAAGTAAGAAAGAAGTAAGAAAGAAGTAAGAAAGAAGTAAGAAAGAAGTAAAAAAGAAGGAAGAATGAAGTAAGAAAGAAGAAAGAAGAAAGAAGTAAGAAAGAAGTAAGAAAGAAAGAAGAAAGAAGTAAGAAAGAAGTAAGAAAGAAGAAAGAAAGAAGAAAGAAAGAAGTAAGAAAGAAGTAAGAAAGAAGTAAGAAAGAAGTAAGAAAGAAGTACGAAAGAAGTAGGAAAAAAGTAAGAAAGAAAGAAGTAAGAAAGAAGTAAGAAAGAAGTAAGAAAGAAGTTAAAAAGAAGTAAGATAAAAAGTAAGAAAAAGTAAAAATGAAGTAAGAAAGAAGTAAGAAAGAAAGAAGAAAGAAGGAAGAAAGAAGTAAGAAAGAAGTATGAAAGAAGTAAGAAAAAGAAAGAAAGAAGTAAGAAAGAAGTAAGAAAGAAGAAAGAAAGAAGTAAGAAAGAAAGAAGAAAGAAGTAAGAAAGAAGTAAGAAAGAAGTAAGAAAGAAGTAAGAAAGAAGTAAGAAAGAAGTAAGAGAGAAGTAAGAAGTAATGAAGAAAGTAGTAAGAAAGAAGTAAGAAAGAAGTAAGAAAGAAGTAAGAAACAAGTAAGAAAGAAGTAAGAAAGAAAGAAGAAAGAAGTAAGAAAGAAGTAAGAAAGAAGTAAGAAATAAGTAAGAAAGAAGAAAGAAGAAAGAAGTAAGAAAGAAGTACGAAAGAAGTAAGAAAGAATTAAGAAAGAAAGAAGTAAGAAAGAAGTAAGAAAGAAAGAAGAAGGAAGTAAGAAAGAAGTAAGAAAGAAGTACGAAACAAGTAAGAAAGAATTAAGAAAGAAAGAAGTATGAAAGAAGTAATAAAGAAGAAAGAAGTAAGAAAGAAGTAAGAAGGATGAAAGAAAGAAGTAATAAATAAGTAAGAAAGAAGTAAGAAAGAAGTAAGAAAGAAGTAAGAAAGAAAGAAGAAAGAAGTAAGAAAGAAGTAAGAAAGAAGTACGAAAGAAGTAAGAAAGAATTAAGAAAGAAAGAAGTATGAAAGAAGTAAGAAAGAAGAAAGAAGTAAGAAATAAGTAAGAAAGACGAAAGAAAGAAGTAATAAATAAGTAAGAAAGAAGTAAGAAAGAAGTAAGAAAGAAGTAAGAAAGAAAGAAGAAAGAAGTAAGAAAGAAGTAAGAAAGAAGTAAGAAAGAATTAAGAAAGAAAGAAGTAAGAAAGAAGTAAGAAAGAAGAAAGAAGTAAGAAAGAAGTAAGAAAGAAGTAAGAAAGAAGTAAGAAAGAAGTAAGAAAGAAGTAAGAAAGAAGAAAGAAAGAAGTAAGAAAGAAGAAAGAAAGAAGTAAGAAAGAAGTAAGAAAGAAATAAGAAAGAAGTAAGAAAGAAAGAAGAAAGAAGTAAGAAAGAAGTAAGAAAGAAGTAAGAAGGAATGAAGAAAGAAGTAAGAAAGGAGAAAGAAAGTAGTAAGAAAGAAAGAAGAAAGAAAGAAGTAAGAAAGAAGAAATAAAGAAGTAAGAAAGAAGTAAGAAAGAAGAAAGAAAGAAGTAAGAAAGAAAGAAGAAAGAAGTAAGAAAGAAGTAAGAAAGAAGTAAGAAAGAAGTACGAAAGAAGTAAGAAAGAATTAAGAAAGAAAGAAGTAAGAAAGAAGTAAGAAAGAAAGAAGAAAGAAGTAAGAAAGAAGTAAGAAAGAAGTACGAAAGAAGTAAGAAAGAATTAAGAAAGAAAGAAGTATGAAAGAAGTAAGAAAGAAGAAAGAAGTAAGAAAGAAGTAAGAAAGAAGTATGAGAGAAGTAAGAAAGAAGAAAGAAAGAAGTAAGAAAGAAGTAAGAAAAAAGTAAGAAAGAAGTAATAAAGAAGTAAGAAAGAAGTAAGAAAGAAAGAAGAAAGAAGAAAGAAAGAAGAAAGAAGTAAGAAAGAAGTAAGAAGGAATGAAGAAAGAAGTAAGAAAGAAGAAAGAAGTAAGAAAGAAGTAAGAAAGAAGTAAGAAAGAAGTACGAAAGAAGTAAGAAAGAATTAAGAAAGAAAGAAGTATGAAAGAAGTAAGAAAGAAGAAAGAAGTAAGAAATAAGTAAGAAAGACGAAAGAAAGAAGTAATAAATAAGTAAGAAAGAAGTAATAAAGAAGTAAGAAAGAAGTAAGAAAGAAAGAAGAAAGAAGTAAGAAAGAAGTAAGAAAGAAGTAAGAAAGAAGTAAGAAAGAAGTACGAAAGAAGTAAGAAAGAATTAAGAAAGAAAGAAGTAAGAAAGAAGTAAGAAAGAAGAAAGAAGTAAGAAAGAAGTAAGAAAGAAGTAAGAAAGAAGTAAGAAAGAAGTAAGAAAGAAGTACGAAAGAAGAAAGAAAGAAGTAAGAAAGAAGAAAGAAAGAAGTAAGAAAGAAGTAAGAAAGAAATAAGAAAGAAGTAAGAAAGAAAGAAGAAAGAAGTAAGAAAGAAGTAAGAAAGAAGTAAGAAGGAATGAAGAAAGAAGTAAGAAAGGAGAAAGAAAGTAGTAAGAAAGAAAGAAGAAAGAAAGAAGTAAGAAAGAAGAAATAAAGAAGTAAGAAAGAAGTAAGAAAGAAGAAAGAAAGAAGTAAGAAAGAAAGAAGAAAGAAGTAAGAAAGAAGTAAGAAAGAAGTACGAAAGAAGTAAGAAAGAATTAAGAAAGAAAGAAGTAAGAAAGAAGTAAGAAAGAAAGAAGAAAGAAGTAAGAAAGAAGTAAGAAAGAAGTACGAAAGAAGTAAGAAAGAATTAAGAAAGAAAGAAGTATGAAAGAAGTAAGAAATAAGAAAGAAGTAAGAAAGAAGTAAGAAAGAAGTATGAGAGAAGTAAGAAAGAAGAAAGAAAGAAGTAAGAAAGAAGTAAGAAAAAAGTAAGAAAGAAGTAATAAAGAAGTAAGAAAGAAGTAAGAAAGAAAGAAGAAAGAAGAAAGAAAGAAGAAAGAAGTAAGAAAGAAGTAAGAAGGAATGAAGAAAGAAGTAAGAAAGAAGAAAGAAGTAAGAAAGAAGTAAGAAAGAAATAAGTAAGAAAGAAGTAAGAAAGAAGTAAGAAAATAGAAAAAAGTAGTTAGAAAGAAGTAAGAAAGAAGTAAGAAAGAAGTAAGAAAGAAGAAAGAAAGAAGAAAGAAAGAAAGAAGAAAGAAATAAGAAAGAAGTAAGAGAGTAGTAAGAAAGAAGTAAGAAAGAAGTAAGAAATAAGTAAGAAGGAATGAAGAAAGAAGTAAGAAAGAAGTAAGAAAGAAGAAAGAAAGAAGTAAGAAAGAAGAAAGAAAGAAGTAAGAAAGAAGTAAGAAAGAAGTAAGAAAGAAGAAAGAAGGAAGAAAGAAAGAAAGAAGAAAGAAGTAAGAAAGAACTAAGAGAGAAGTAAGAAAGAAGTAAGAATGAAGTAAGAAAGAAGTAAGAAAGAAGTAAGAAGGAAAGAAGAAAGAAGTAAGAAAGAAGTAAGAAAGAAGAAAGAAGTAAGAAAGAAGAAAGAAAGAAGTAAGAAAGAAGTAAGAAAGAAGACAGAAGTAAGAAAGAAAGAAGAAAGAAGTAAGAAAGAAGTAAGAAAGAAATAAGAAAGAAAGAAGAAAGAAGAAAGAAAGAAGTAGGAAAGAAGTAAGAAAGAAGTAAGAAAGAAGTAATAAAGAATTAAGAAGGAATGAAGAAAGAAGTAAGAAAGAAGAAAGAACGAAGTAAGAAAGAAGTAAGAAAGAAGTAAGAAAGAAAGTAGAAAGAAGTAAGAAAGAAATAAGAAAGAAGTATGAAAGAAGTAAGAAAGAAGAAAGAAAGAAGTAAGAAAGAAGTAAGAAAGAAAGAAGAAAGAAGTAAGAAAGAAGTAAGAAAGAAGTAAGAAAGAAGTAAGAAGGAGTGGGGGAAGAAGTAAGAAAGAAGTAAGAAAGAAGAAAGAAAGAAGAAAGAAAGAAGTAAGAAAGAAGTATGAAAGGAGTACGAAAGAAGTAAGAAAGAAGTAAGAAAGAAAGAAGTAAGAAAGAAGTAAGAAATAAGTAAAAAAGAAGTTAAAAAGAAGTAAGATAAAAAGTAAGAAAGAAGTAAGAAAGGAGTAAGAAATAAGAAAGAAGTAAGAAAGAAGTAAGAAAGAAGTAAGAAAGAAAGAAGTAAGAAAGAAGAAAGAAAGAAGTAAGAAAGAAGAAAGAAATAAGTAAGAAAGAAGTAAGAAAGAAGTAAGAAAGAAGTAAGAAAGAAGTACGAAAGAAGTAAGAAAGAAGAAAGAAAGAAGTAAGAAAGAAGTAAGAAAGAAGTAAGAAAGAAGTACGAAAGAAGTACGAAAGAAGTAAGAAAGAATTAAGAAAGAAAGAAGTATGAAAGAAGTAAGAAATAAGTAAGAAAGTAGAAAAGTAGTTAGAAAGAAGTAAGAAAGAAGTAAGAAAGAAGTAAGAAAGAAGAAAGGAAGTAGAAAGAAAGAATGAAGAAAGAAGTAAGAAAGAAGTAAGAGAGAAGTAAGAAAGAAGTAAGAAAGAAGAAAGAAAGAAGTAAGAAAGAAGAAAGAAGGAAGTAAGAAAGAAGTAAGAAAGAAGTAAGAAAGAAGTAAGAAAGAAAGAAGAAAGAAGTAAGAAAGAAGTAAGAAAGAAATAAGAAAGAAAGAAGAAAGAAGAAATAAAGAAGTAGGAAAGAAGTAAGAAAGAAGTAAGAAAGAAGTAATAAAAAATTAAGAAGGAATGAAGAAAGAAGTAAGAAAGAAGAAAGAACGAAGTAAGAAAGAAGTAAGAAATAAGTAAGAAAGAAGTAAGAAAGAAAGTAGAAAGAAGTAAGAAAGAAGTAAGAAAGAAGTATGAAAGAAGTAAGAAAGAAGAAAGAAAGAAGTAAGAAAGAAGTAAGAAACAAGTAAGAAAGAAGTAAGAAAGAAAGAATAAAGAAGAAAGAAAGAAGTAAGAAAGAAGTAAGAAAGAAGTAAGAAAGAAGTACGAAAGTTGTAAGAAAGAATTAAGAAAGAAAGAAGTAAGAAAGAAAGAAGAAAGAAGTAAGAAAGAAGTAAGAAAGAAAGAAGAAAGAAGTAAGAAAGAAGTAAGAAAGAAGTAAGAAAGAAGTAAGAAAGAAGTAAGAAAGAATTAAGAAAGAAGTAAGAAAGAAGTAAGAAAGAAGAAAGAACGAAGTAAGAAAGAAGTAAGAAAGAAGTAAGAAAGAAGTAAGAAAGAAGTAAGAAAGAAGTAAGAAAGAAGAAAGAAACTAGTAAGAAAGAAGAAAGAAAGAAGAAAGAAAGAAGTAAGAAAGAAAGAAGAAAGAAGTAAGAAAGAAGAAAAAAGAAGTTAGAAAGAAGTAAGAAAGAAGTAAGAAAGAAGTAAGAAAGAAAGAAGAAAGAAGTAAGAAAGAAGTAAGAAAAAGTATGAAAGAAGTAAGAAAGAAGAAAGAAAGAAGTAGGAAAGAAGTAAGAAAGAAGTAAGAAAGAATTAATAAAGAATTAAGAAGGAATGAAGAAAGAAGTAAGAAAGAAGAAAGAACGAAGTAAGAAAGAAGTAAGAAAGAAGTAAGAAAGAAGTATGAAAGAAAGCTGAAAGAAGTAAGAAAGAAGTTAGAAAGAAGTATGAAAGAAGTAAGAAAGAAGAAAGAAAGAAATAAGAAAGAAGTAAGAAACAAGTAAGAAAGAAGTAAGAAAGAAAGAAGAAAGAAGTAAGAAAGAAGTAAGAAAGAAGTAATAAAGAAGTAAGAAAGAAGAAAGAAAGAAGTAAGAAAGAAGAAAGAAAGAAGTAAGAAAGAAGTAAAAAAGAAGTAAGAAAGAAGTACGAAAGAAGTAAGAAAGAATTAAGAAAGAAAGAAGTAAGAAAGAAGTAAGAAAGAAAGAAGAAAGAAGTAAGAAAGAAGTAAGAAAGAAGTAAGAAAGAAGTAAGAAAGAAGTAAGAAAGAAGTAAGAAAGAAGTAAGAAGTAAGAAAGAAGAAAGAAAGAAGTAAGAAAGAAGTAAGAAGTAAGAAAGAAGAAAGAAAGAAGTAAGAAAGAAGAAAGAAAGAAGTAAGAAAGAAGTAAGAAAGAAGTAAGAAAGAAGTAAGAAAGAAAGAAGATAGAAGTAAGAAAGAATTAAGAAAGAAGTAAGAAGGAATGAAGAAAGAAGTAAGAAAGAAGAAAGAAAGTATTAAGAAAGAAAGAAGAAAGAAAGAAGTAAGAAAGAAGAAATAAAGAAGTAAGAAAAATTAAGAAAGAAGAAAGAAAGAAGTAAGAAAGAAAGAAGAAAGAAGTAAGAAAGAAGTAAGAAAGAAGTAAGAAAGAAGTACGAAAGAAGTAAGAAAGAATTAAGAAAGAAAGAAGTAAGAAAGAAGTAAGAAAGAAAGAAGAAAGAAGTAAGAAAGAAGTAAGAAAGAAGTACGAAAGAAGTAAGAAAGAATTAAGAAAGAAAGAAGTATGAAAGAAGTAAGAAAGAAGTAAGAAAGAAGTAAGAAAGAAGAAAGGAAGTAGAAAGAAAGAATGAAGAAAGAAGTAAGAAAGAAGTAAGAGAGAAGTAATAAAGAATTAAGAAGGAATGAAGAAAGAAGTAAGAAAGAAGAAAGAACGAAGTAAGAAAGAAGTAAGAAAGAAGTATGAAAGAAGTAAGAAAGAAGAAAGAAAGAAATAAGAAAGAAGTAAGAAACAAGTAA
Organism: Columba livia; assembly: GCF_036013475.1. NCBI lineage: Eukaryota > Metazoa > Chordata > Aves > Columbiformes > Columbidae > Columba > Columba livia. The sequence goes on from NW_027043273.1 coordinate 181,416, forward strand.
GAAAGAAGTAAGAAAGAAAGAAGAAAGAAGAAAGAAAGAAGTAAGAAAGAAGTAAGAAAGAAGTAAGAAGGAATGAAGAAAGTTGTAAGAAAGAAGTAAGAAAGAAGTAAGAAAGAAGTAAGAAAGAAGTAAGAAAGAAGTAAGAAAGAAGTAAGAAAGAAGAAAGAAACTAGTAAGAAAGAAGAAAGAAAGAAGAAAGAAAGAAGTAAGAAAGAAAGAAGAAAGAAGAAAGAAGAAAAAAGAAGTTAGAAAGAAGTAAGAAAGAAGTAAGAAAGAAGTAAGAAAGACGTAAGAAAGAAAGAAGAAAGAAGTAAGAAAGAAGTAAGAAAAAGTATGAAAGAAGTAAGAAAGAAGAAAGAAAGAAGTAGGAAAGAAGTAAGAAAGAAGTAAGAAAGAAGTAATAAAGAATTAAGAAGGAATGAAGAAAGAAGTAAGAAAGAAGAAAGAACGAAGTAAGAAAGAAGTAAGAAAGAAGTAAGAAAGAAGTATGAAAGAAAGTTGAAAGAAGTAAGAAAGAAGTTAGAAAGAAGCATGAAAGAAGTAAGAAAGAAGAAAGAAAGAAATAAGAAAGAAGTAAGAAACAAGTAAGAAAGAAGTAAGAAAGAAAGAAGAAAGAAGTAAGAAAGAAGTAAGAAAGAAGTAATAAAGAAGTAAGAAAGAAGAAAGAAAGAAGTAAGAAAGAAGAAAGAAAGAAGTAAGAAAGAAGTAAAAAAGTAGTAAGAAAGAAGTACGAAAGAAATAAGAAAGAATTAAGAAAGAAAGAAGTAAGAAAGAAGTAAGAAAGAAAGAAGAAAGAAGTAAGAAAGAAGTAAGAAAGAAGTAAGAAAGAAGTAAGAAAGAAGAAGTAAGAAAGAAAGAAAGAAGTAAGAAATAAGAAAGAAAGAAGTAAGAAAGAAGTAAGAAAGAAGTAAGAAAGAAGTAAGAAAGAAAGAAGATAGAAGTAAGAAAGAAGTAAGAAAGAAGTAAGAAGGAATGAAGAAAGAAGTAAGAAAGAAGAAAGAAAGTAGTGAGAAAGAAAGAAGAAAGAAAGAAGTAAGAAAGAAGAAATAAAGAAGTAAGAAAAAAGTTAGAAAGAAGAAAGAAAGAAGTAAGAAAGAAAGAAGAAAGAAGTAAGAAAGAAGTAAGAAAGAAGTAAGAAAGAAGTACGAAAGAAGTAAGAAAGAATTAAGAAAGAAAGAAGTAAGAAAGAAGTAAGAAAGAAAGAAGAGAGAAGTAAGAAAGAAGTAAGAAAGAAGTAAGAAAGAAGTAAGAAATAAGTAAGAAAGAAGAAAATAGAAGTTAGAAAGAAGTAAGAAAGAAGTAAGAAAGAAGTAAGAAAGAAAGAAGAAAGAAGAAAGAAAGAAGTAAGAAAAAGTATGAAAGAAGTAAGAAAGAAGAAAGAAAGAAGTAAGAAAGAAGTAAGAAAGAAGTAAGAAAGAAATAAGAAAGAAAGAAGAAAGAAGAAAGAAAGAATTAGGAAAGAAGTAAGAAAGAAGTAAGAAAGAAGTAATAAAGAATTAAGAAGGAATGAAGAAAGAAGTAAGAAAGAAGAAAGAACGAAGTAAGAAAGAAGTAAGAAAGAAGTAAGAAACAAGTATGAAAGAAGTAAGAAAGAAGAAAGAAAGAAATAAGAAAGAAGTAAGAAACAAGTAAGAAAGAAGTAAGAAAGAAAGAAGAAAGAAGAAAGAAAGAAGTAAGAAAGAAGTAAGAAAGAAGTAAGAAGGAATGAAGAAAGTTGTAAGAAAGAAGTAAGAAAGAAGTAAGAAAGAAGTAAGAAAGAAGTAAGAAAGAAGTAAGAAAGAAGAAAGAAACTAGTAAGAAAGAAGGAAGAAAGAAGAAAGAAAGAAGTAAGAAAGAAAGAAAGAAGAAAGAAGTAAGAAAGAAGAAAAAAGAAGTTAGAAAGAAGAAAGAAGTAAGAAAGAAGTAAGAAAGAAGTAAGAAAGAAAGAAGAAAGAAGTAAGAAAGAAGTAAGAAAAAGTATGAAAGAAGTAAGAAAGAAGAAAGAAAGAAGTAGGAAAGAAGTAAGAAAGAAGTAAGAAAGAAGTAATAAAGAATTTAGAAGGAATGAAGAAAGAAGTAAGAAAGAAGAAAGAACGAAGTAAAAAAGAAGTAAGAAAGAAGAAAGAAGTATGAAAGAAAGTTGAAAGAAGTAAGAAAGAAGTTAGAAAGAAGTATGAAAGAAGTAAGAAAGAAGAAAGAAAGAAATAAGAAAGAAGTAAGAAACAAGTAAGAAAGAAGTAAGAAAGAAAGAAGAAAGAAGAAAGAAAGAAGTAAGAAAGAAGAAAGAAGTAAGAAAGAAGTACGAAAGTTGTAAGAAAGAATTAAGAAAGAAAGAAGTAAGAAAGAGGTAAGAAAGAAAGAAGAAAGAAGTAAGAAAGAAGTAAGAAAGAAGTAAGAAAGAAAGAAGAAAGAAGTAAGAAAGAAGTAAGAAAGAAGTAAGAAAGAAGTAAGAAAGAAGTAAGAAAGAAGAAAGAAAGAAGTAAGAAAGAAGAAAGAAAGAAGTAAGAAAGAAGTAAGAAAGAAGTAAGAAAGAAGTAAGAAAGAAAGAATAAAGAAGTAAGAAAGAAGTGAGAAAGAAGTAAGAAAGAAGTAAGAAAGGAGAAAAAAGAAGTTAGAAAGAAGTAAGAAAGAAGTAAGAAAGAAGTAAGAAAGAAGTAAGAAAGAAGTAAGAAAGAAGTAAGAAAGAAGTAAGAAAGGAGTAAAAAAGAAGTATGAAAGATATAAGAAAGAAGAAAGAAAGAAGTAAGAAAGAAGAAAGAAAGAAGTAAGAAAGAAGAAAGAAAGAAGTAAGAAGTAAGAAAGAAGTAAGAAAGAAAGAAGAAAGAAGTAAGAAAGAAGTAAGAAAGAAGTAAGAAAGAAGTAAGAAAGAAGAAAGAAAGAAGTAAGAAAGAAGAAAGAAAGAAGTAAGAAAGAAGTAAGAAAGAAGTAAGAAAGAAGTAAGAAAGAAAGAAGAAAGAAGTAAGAAAGAAGTAAGAAAGAAGAAAGAAAGTAGTAAGAAAGAAAGAAGAAAGAAAGAAGTAAGAAAGAAGAAATAAAGAAGTAAGAAAGAAGTAAGAAAGAAGAAAGAAAGAAGTAAGAAAGAAAGAAGAAAGAAGTAAGAAAGAAGTAAGAAAGAAGTAAGAAAGAAGTACGAAAGAAGTAAGAAAGAATTAAGAAAGAAAGAAGTAAGAAAGAAGTAAGAAAGAAAGAAGAAAGAAGTAAGAAAGAAGTAAGAAAGAAGTACGAAAGAAGTAAGAAAGAATTAAGAAAGAAAGAAGTATGAAAGAAGTAAGAAAGAAGTAAGGAAGAAGTAAGAAAGAAGAAAGGAAGTAGAAAGAAAGAATGAAGAAAGAAGTAAGAAAGAAGTAAGAGAGAAGTAAGAAAGAAGTAAGAAAGACGAAAGAAAGAAGTAAGAAAGAAGAAAGAAAGAAGTAAGAAAGAAGTAAGAAAGAAGTAATAAAGAAGTAAGAAAGAAAGAAGAAAGAAGTAAGAAAGAAATAAGAAAGAAAGAAGAAAGAAGAAATAAAGAAGTAGGAAAGAAGTAAGAAAGAAGTAAGAAAGAAGTAATAAAAAATTAAGAAGGAATGAAGAAAGAAGTAAGAAAGAAGAAAGAACGAAGTAAGAAAGAAGTAAGAAATAAGTAAGAAAGAAGTAAGAAAGAAAGTAGAAAGAAGTAAGAAAGAAGTAAGAAAGAAGTATGAAAGAAGTAAGAAAGAAGAAAGAAAGAAGTAAGAAAGAAGTAAGAAACAAGTAAGAAAGAAGTAAGAAAGAAAGAAGAAAGAAGAAAGAAAGAAGTAAGAAAGAAGTAAGAAAGAAGTAAGAAAGAAGTACCAAATTTGTAAGAAAGAATTAAGAAAGAAAGAAGTAAGAAAGAAGTAAGAAAGAAGAAAGAAGTAAGAAAGAAGTAAGAAAGAAGTAAGAAAGAAGTAAGAAAGAAAGAAGAAAGAAGTAAGAAAGAAGTAAGAAAGAAGTATGAAAGAAGTAAGAAAGAAGAAAGAAAGAAGTAAGAAAGAAGTAAGAAAGAAGTAAGAAGGAATGAAGAAAGGAGTTAGAAAGAAGAAAGAAAGAAGTAAGAAAGAAGTAAGAAAGAAGTAAGAAAGAAGTAAGAAAGAAGTAAGAAAGAAGTATGAAAGAAGTAAGAAAGAAGAAAGAAAGAAGTAAGAAAGAAGTAAGAAAGAAGTAAGAAGGAATGAAGAAAGGAGTTAGAAAGAAGAAAGAAAGAAGTAAGAAAGAAGTAAAAAAGTAGTAAGAAAGAAGTACGAAAGAAATAAGAAAGAATTAAGAAAGAAAGAAGTAAGAAAGAAGTAAGAAAGAAGTATGAAAGAAGTAAGAAAGAAGAAAGAAAGAAGTAAGAAAGAAGTAAGAAAGAAGTAAGAAGGAATGAAGAAAGGAGTTAGAAAGAAGAAAGAAAGAAGTAAGAAAGAAGTAAGAAAGAAGTAAGAAAGAAGTAAGAAAGAAGTATGAAAGAAGTAAGAAAGAAGAAAGAAAGAAGTAAGAAAGAAGTAAGAAAGAAGTAAGAAGGAATGAAGAAAGGAGTTAGAAAGAAGAAAGAAAGAAGTAAGAAAGAAGTAAAAAAGTAGTAAGAAAGAAGTACGAAAGAAATAAGAAAGAATTAAGAAAGAACGAAGTAAGAAAGAAGTAAGAAAGAAAGAAGAAAGAAGTAAGAAAGAAGTAAGAAAGAAGTAAGAAAGAAGTAAGAAAGAAGAAGTAAGAAAGAAAGAAAGAAGTAAGAAATAAGAAAGAAAGAAGTAAGAAAGAAGTAAGAAAGAAGTAAGAAAGAAGTAAGAAAGAAAGAAGATAGAAGTAAGAAAGAAGTAAGAAAGAAGTAAGAAGGAATGAAGAAAGAAGTAAGAAAGAAGAAAGAAAGTAGTGAGAAAGAAAGAAGAAAGAAAGAAGTAAGAAAGAAGAAATAAAGAAGTAAGAAAAAAGTAAGAAAGAAGAAAGAAAGAAGTAAGAAAGAAAGAAGAAAGAAGTAAGAAAGAAGTAAGAAAGAAGTAAGAAAGAAGTACGAAAGAAGTAAGAAAGAATTATGAAAGAAAGAAGTAAGAAAGAAGTAAGAAAGAAAGAAGAGAGAAGTAAGAAAGAAGTAAGAAAGAAGTAAGAAAGAAGTAAGAAATAAGTAAGAAAGAAGAAAATAGAAGTTAGAAAGAAGTAAGAAAGAAGTAAGAAAGAAGTAAGAAAGAAATAAGAAAGAAAGAAGAAAGAAGAAAGAAAGAAGTAAGAAAAAGTATGAAAGAAGTAAGAAAGAAGAAAGAAAGAAGTAAGAAAGAAGTAAGAAAGAAGTAAGAAAGAAATAAGAAAGAAAGAAGAAAGAAGAAAGAAAGAATTAGGAAAGAAGTAAGAAAGAAGTAAGAAAGAAGTAATAAAGAATTAAGAAGGAATGAAGAAAGAAGTAAGAAAGAAGAAAGAATGAAGTAAGAAAGAAGTAAGAAAGAAGTAAGAAAGAAGTATGAAAGAAGTAAGAAAGAAGAAAGAAAGAAATAAGAAAGAAGTAAGAAACAAGTAAGAAAGAAGTAAGAAAGAAAGAAGAAAGAAGAAAGAAAGAAGTAAGAAAGAAGTAAGAAAGAAGTAAGAAGGAATGAAGAAAGTTGTAAGAAAGAAGTAAGAAAGAAGTAAGAAAGAAGTAAGAAAGAAGTAAGAAAGAAGTAAGAAAGAAGAAAGAAACTAGTAAGAAAGAAGGAAGAAAGAAGAAAGAAAGAAGTAAGAAAGAAAGAAAGAAGAAAGAAGTAAGAAAGAAGAAAAAAGAAGTTAGAAAGAAGAAAGAAGTAAGAAAGAAGTAAGAAAGAAGTAAGAAAGAAAGAAGAAAGAAGTAAGAAAGAAGTAAGAAAAAGTATGAAAGAAGTAAGAAAGAAGAAAGAAAGAAGTAGGAAAGAAGTAAGAAAGAAGTAAGAAAGAAGTAATAAAGAATTTAGAAGGAATGAAGAAAGAAGTAAGAAAGAAGAAAGAAAGTAGTGAGAAAGAAAGAAGAAAGAAAGAAGTAAGAAAGAAGAAATAAAGAAGTAAGAAAAAAAGTAAGAAAGAAGAAAGAAAGAAGTAAGAAAGAAAGAAGAAAGAAGTAAGAAAGAAGTAAGAAAGAAGTAAGAAAGAAGTAAGAAAGAAAGAAGAAAGAAGTAAGAAAGAAGTAAGAAAGAAGTAAGAAAGAAGTAAGAAAGAAGAAAGAAAGAAGTAAGAAAGAAGAAATAAAGAAGTAAGAAAGAAGTAAGAAAGAAGTAAGAAAGAAGTAAGAAAGAAAGAAGAAAGAAGTAAGAAAGAAGTGAGAAAGAAGTAAGAAATAAGTAAGAAAGGAGAAAAAAGAAGTTAGAAAGAAGTAAGAAAGAAGTAAGAAAGAAGTAAGAAAGAAGTAAGAAAGGAGTAAAAAAGAAGTATGAAAGAAGTAAGAAAGAAGAAAGAAAGAAGTAAGAAAGAAGAAAGAAAGAAGTAAGAAAGAAGAAAGAAAGAAGTAAGAAAGAAGTAAGAAAGAAGTATGAAAGAAGTAAGAAAGAAGAAAGAAAGAAGTAAGAAAGAAGTAAGAAAGAAGTAAGAAGGAATGAAGAAAGGAGTTAGAAAGAAGAAAGAAAGAAGTAAGAAAGAAGTAAAAAAGTAGTAAGAAAGAAGTACGAAAGAAATAAGAAAGAATTTAGAAAGAAAGAAGTAAGAAAGAAGTAAGAAAGAAGTAAGAAGGAATGAAGAAAGGAGTTAGAAAGAAGAAAGAAAGAAGTAAGAAAGAAGTAAGAAAGAAGTAAGAAAGAAGTAAGAAAGAAGTATGAAAGAAGTAAGAAAGAAGAAAGAAAGAAGTAAGAAAGAAGTAAGAAAGAAGTAAGAAGGAATGAAGAAAGGAGTTAGAAAGAAGAAAGAAAGAAGTAAGAAAGAAGTAAAAAAGTAGTAAGAAAGAAGTACGAAAGAAATAAGAAAGAATTAAGAAAGAAAGAAGTAAGAAAGAAGTAAGAAAGAAAGAAGAAAGAAGTAAGAAAGAAGTAAGAAAGAAGTAAGAAAGAAGTAAGAAAGAAGAAGTAAGAAAGAAAGAAAGAAGTAAGAAATAAGAAAGAAAGAAGTAAGAAAGAAGTAAGAAAGAAGTAAGAAAGAAGTAAGAAAGAAAGAAGATAGAAGTAAGAAAGAAGTAAGAAAGAAGTAAGAAGGAATGAAGAAAGAAGTAAGAAAGAAGAAAGAAAGTAGTGAGAAAGAAAGAAGAAAGAAAGAAGTAAGAAAGAAGAAATAAAGAAGTAAGAAAAAAGTAAGAAAGAAGAAAGAAAGAAGTAAGAAAGAAAGAAGAAAGAAGTAAGAAAGAAGTAAGAAAGAAGTAAGAAAGAAGTACGAAAGAAGTAAGAAAGAATTAAGAAAGAAAGAAGTAAGAAAGAAGTAAGAAAGAAAGAAGAGAGAAGTAAGAAAGAAGTAAGAAAGAAGTAAGAAAGAAGTAAGAAATAAGTAAGAAAGAAGAAAATAGAAGTTAGAAAGAAGTAAGAAAGAAGTAAGAAAGAAGTAAGAAAGAAATAAGAAAGAAAGAAGAAAGAAGAAAGAAAGAAGTAAGAAAAAGTATGAAAGAAGTAAGAAAGAAGAAAGAAAGAAGTAAGAAAGAAGTAAGAAAGAAGTAAGAAAGAAATAAGAAAGAAAGAAGAAAGAAGAAAGAAAGAATTAGGAAAGAAGTAAGAAAGAAGTAAGAAAGAAGTAATAAAGAATTAAGAAGGAATGAAGAAAGAAGTAAGAAAGAAGAAAGAACGAAGTAAGAAAGAAGTAAGAAAGAAGTAAGAAAGAAGTATGAAAGAAGTAAGAAAGAAGAAAGAAAGAAATAAGAAAGAAGTAAGAAACAAGTAAGAAAGAAGTAAGAAAGAAAGAAGAAAGAAGAAAGAAAGAAGTAAGAAAGAAGTAAGAAAGAAGTAAGAAGGAATGAAGAAAGTTGTAAGAAAGAAGTAAGAAAGAAGTAAGAAAGAAGTAAGAAAGAAGTAAGAAAGAAGTAAGAAAGAAGAAAGAAACTAGTAAGAAAGAAGGAAGAAAGAAGAAAGAAAGAAGTAAGAAAGAAAGAAAGAAGAAAGAAGTAAGAAAGAAGAAAAAAGAAGTTAGAAAGAAGAAAGAAGTAAGAAAGAAGTAAGAAAGAAGTAAGAAAGAAAGATGAAAGAAGTAAGAAAGAAGTAAGAAAAAGTATGAAAGAAGTAAGAAAGAAGAAAGAAAGAAGTAGGAAAGAAGTAAGAAAGAAGTAAGAAAGAAGTAATAAAGAATTTAGAAGGAATGAAGAAAGAAGTAAGAAAGAAGAAAGAAAGTAGTGAGAAAGAAGAAAGAAAGAAGTAAGAAAGAAGAAATAAAGAAGTAAGAAAAAAGTAAGAAAGAAGAAAGAAAGAAGTAAGAAAGAAAGAAGAAAGAAGTAAGAAAGAAGTAAGAAGGAAGTAAGAAAGAAGTAAGAAAGAAAGAAGAAAGAAGTAAGAAAGAAGTAAGAAAGAAGTAAGAAAGAAGTAAGAAAGAAGTAAGAAAGAAGAAAGAAAGAAGTAAGAAAGAAGAAATAAAGAAGTAAGAAAGAAGTAAGAAAGAAGTAAGAAAGAAGTAAGAAAGAAAGAAGAAAGAAGTAAGAAAGAAGTGAGAAAGAAGTAAGAAATAAGTAAGAAAGGAGAAAAAAGAAGTTAGAAAGAAGTAAGAAAGAAGTAAGAAAGAAGTAAGAAAGAAGTAAGAAAGGAGTAAAAAAGAAGTATGAAAGAAGTAAGAAAGAAGAAAGAAAGAAGTAAGAAAGAAGAAAGAAAGAAGTAAGAAAGAAGAAAGAAAGAAGTAAGAAAGAAGTAAGAAAGAAAGAAGAAAGAAGTAAGAAAGAAGTACGAAAGAAGTAAGAAAGAATTAAGAAAGAAAGAAGTAAGAAAGAAGTAAGAAAGAAGAAAGAAGTAAGAAAGAAGTAAGAAAGAAGTAAGAAAGAAGTAAGAAAGAAAGAAGAAAGAAGTAAGAAAGAAGTAAGAAAGAAGTATGAAAGAAGTAAGAAAGAAGAAAGAAAGAAGTAAGAAAGAAGTAAGAAAGAAGTAAGAAGGAATGAAGAAAGGAGTTAGAAAGAAGAAAGAAAGAAGTAAGAAAGAAGTAAGAAAGAAGTAAGAAAGAAGTAAGAAAGAAGTATGAAAGAAGTAAGAAAGAAGAAAGAAAGAAGTAAGAAAGAAGTAAGAAAGAAGTAAGAAGGAATGAAGAAAGGAGTTAGAAAGAAGAAAGAAAGAAGTAAGAAAGAAGTAAGAAAGAAGTAAGAAAGAAGTAAAAAAGAAAGAAGAAAGAAGTAAGAAAGAAGTAAGAAAGAAGTACGAAAGAAGTAAGAAAGAATTAAGAAAGAAAGAAGTAAGAAAGAAGTAAGAAAGAAAGAAGAAAGAAGTAAGAAAGAAGTAAGAAAGAAGTATGAAAGAAGTAAGAAAGAAAGAAGAAAGAAGTAAGAAAGAAGTAAGAAAGAAGTATGAAAGAAGTAAGAAAGACGAAAGAAAGAAGTAATAAATAAGTAAGAAAGAAGTAAGAAAGAAGTAAGAAAGAAGTAAGAAAGAAAGAAGAAAGAAGTAAGAAAGAAGTAAGAAAGAAGTAAGAAAGAAGTAAGAAAGAAGTACGAAAGAAGTAAGAAAGAATTAAGAAAGAAAGAATAAGAAAGAAGTAAGAAACAAAGAAGAAAGAAGTAAGAAAGAAGTAAGAAAGAAGTAAGAAAGAAGTAAGAAAGAAGTAAGAAAGAAGTAAGAAAGAAGAAAGAAAGAAGTAAGAAAGAAGAAAGAAAGAAGTAAGAAAGAAGTAAGAAAGAAGTAAGAAAGAAGTAAGAAAGAAAGAAGAAAGAAGTAAGAAAGAAGTAAGAAAGAAGTAAGAAGGAATGAAGAAAGAAGTAAGAAAGAAGAAAGAAAGTAGTAAGAAAGAAAGAAGAAAGAAAGAAGTAAGAAAGAAGAAATAAAGAAGTAAGAAAGAAGTAAGAAAGAAGAAAGAAAGAAGTAAGAAAGAAAGAAGAAAGAAGTAAGAAAGAAGTAAGAAAGAAGTAAGAAAGAAGTACGAAAGAAGTAAGAAAGAATTAAGAAAGAAAGAAGTAAGAAAGAAGTAAGAAAGAAAGAAGAAAGAAGTAAGAAAGAAGTAAGAAAGAAAGAAGAAAGAAGTAAGAAAGAAGTAAGAAAGAAGTACGAAAGAAGTAAGAAAGAATTAAGAAAGAAAGAAGTATGAAAGAAGTAAGAAAGAAGAAAGAAGTAAGAAAGAAGTAAGAAAGAAGTATGAGAGAAGTAAGAAAGAAGAAAGAAAGAAGTAAGAAAGAAGTAAGAAATAAGTAAGAAAGAAGTAATAAAGAAGTAAGAAAGAATTAAGAAAGAAAGAAGAAAGAAGTAAGAAAGAAGAAAGAAGTAAGAAAGAAGTAAGAAGGAATGAAGAAAGAAGTAAGAAAGAAGAAAGAAGTAAGAAATAAGTAAGAAAGAAAGAAGTAAGAAAGAAATAAGAAAGAAGTAAGAAAATAGAAAAAAGTAGTTAGAAAGAAGTAAGAAAGAAGTAAGAAAGAAGTAAGAAAGAAGAAAGAAAGAAGAAAGAAAGAAAGAAGAAAGAAGTAAGAAAGAAGTAAGAGAGTAGTAAGAAAGAAGTAAGAAAGAAGTAAGAAATAAGTAAGAAGGAATGAAGAAAGAAGTAAGAAAGAAGTAAGAAAGAAGAAAGAAAGAAGTAAGAAAGAAGAAAGAAAGAAGTAAGAAAGAAGAAAGAAAGAAGTAAGAAAGAAGTAAGGAAGAAGTAAGGAAGAAGTAAGAAAGAAGTAAGAAAGAAAGAAGTAAGAAAGAAGTAAGAAAGAAAGAAGAAAGAAGTAAGAAAGAAGTAAGAAAGAAGTAAGAAAGAAATAAGAAAGAAAGAAGAAAGAAGAAAGAAAGAAGTAGGAAAGAAGTAAGAAAGAAGTAAGAAAGAAGTAATAAAAAATTAAGAAGGAATGAAGAAAGAAGTAAGAAAGAAGAAAGAACGAAGTAAGAAAGAAGTAAGAAAGAAGTAAGAAAGAAGTAAGAAAGAAAGTAGAAAGAAGTAAGAAAGAAGTAAGAAACAAGTAAGAAAGAAGTAAGAAAGAATTAAGAAAGAAAGAAGTAAGAAAGAAGTAAGAAAGAATTAAGAAAGAAAGAAGTAAGAAAGAAGTAAGAAAGAAGTAAGAAAGAAGTAAGAAAGTAGAAAAAAGTAGTTAGAAAGAAGTAAGAAAGAAGTAAGAAAGAAGTAAGAAAGAAGAAAGGAAGTAGAAAGAAAGAATGAAGAAAGAAGTAATAAAGAAGTAAGAGAGAAGTAAGAAAGAAGTAAGAAAGACGAAAGAAAGAAGTAAGAAAGAAGAAAGAAAGAAGTAAGAAAGAAGTAAGAAAGAAGTAATAAAGAAGTAAGAAAGAAAGAATAAAGAAGTAAGAAAGAAGTGAGAAAGAAGTAAGAAAGAAGTAAGAAAGGAGAAAAAAGAAGTTAGAAAGAAGTAAGAAAGAAGTAAGAAAGAAGTAAGAAAGAAGAAAGAAAGAAGTAAGAAAGAAGAAAGAAAGAAGTAAGAAAGAAGTAAGAAAGAAGTAAGAAAGAAGTAAGAAAGAAAGAAGAAAGAAGTAAGAAAGAAGTAAGAAAGAAGAAAGAAAGTAGTAAGAAAGAAAGAAGAAAGAAAGAAGTAAGAAAGAAGAAATAAAGAAGTAAGAAAGAAGTAAGAAAGAAGAAAGAAAGAAGTAAGAAAGAAAGAAGAAAGAAGTAAGAAAGAAGTAAGAAAGAAGTAAGAAAGAAGTACGAAAGAAGTAAGAAAGAATTAAGAAAGAAAGAAGTAAGAAAGAAGTAAGAAAGAAAGAAGAAAGAAGTAAGAAAGAAGTAAGAAAGAAGTACGAAAGAAGTAAGAAAGAATTAAGAAAGAAAGAAGTATGAAAGAAGTAAGAAAGAAGTAAGGAAGAAGTAAGAAAGAAGAAAGGAAGTAGAAAGAAAGAATGAAGAAAGAAGTAAGAAAGAAGTAAGAGAGAAGTAAGAAAGAAGTAAGAAAGACGAAAGAAAGAAGTAAGAAAGAAGTAAGAAAGAAGTAAGAAAGAAGTAAGAAAGAAGTAATAAAGAAGTAAGAAAGAAAGAAGAAAGAAGTAAGAAAGAAATAAGAAAGAAAGAAGAAAGAAGAAATAAAGAAGTAGGAAAGAAGTAAGAAAGAAGTAAGAAAGAAGTAATAAAAAATTAAGAAGGAATGAAGAAAGAAGTAAGAAAGAAGAAAGAACGAAGTAAGAAAGAAGTAAGAACTAAGTAAGAAAGAAGTAAGAAAGAAAGTAGAAAGAAGTAAGAAAGAAGTAAGAAAGAAGTATGAAAGAAGTAAGAAAGAAGAAAGAAAGAAGTAAGAAAGAAGTAAGAAACAAGTAAGAAAGAAGTAAGAAAGAAAGAAGAAAGAAGAAAGAAAGAAGTAAGAAAGAAGTAAGAAAGAAGTAAGAAAGAAGTACCAAAGTTGTAAGAAAGAATTAAGAAAGAAAGAAGTAAGAAAGAGGTAAGAAAGAAAGAAGAAAGAAGTAAGAAAGAAGTAAGAAAGAAGTAAGAAAGAAAGAAGAAAGAAGTAAGAAAGAAGTAAGAAAGAAGTAAGAAAGAAGTAAGAAAGAAGAAAGAAAGAAGTAAGAAAGAAGAAATAAAGAAGTAAGAAAGAAGTAAGAAAGAAGTAAGAAAGAAGTAAGAAAGAAAGAAGAAAGAAGTAAGAAAGAAGTGAGAAAGAAGTAAGAAATAAGTAAGAAAGGAGAAAAAAGTAGTTAGAAAGAAGTAAGAAAGAAGTAAGGAAGAAGTAAGAAAGAAGTAAGAAAGGAGTAAAAAAGAAGTATGAAAGAAGTAAGAAAGAAGAAAGAAAGAAGTAAGAAAGAAGAAAGAAAGAAGTAAGAAAGAAGAAAGAAAGAAGTAAGAAAGAAGTAAGAAAGAAAGAAGAAAGAAGTAAGAAAGAAGTACGAAAGAAGTAAGAAAGAATTAAGAAAGAAAGAAGTAAGAAAGAAGTAAGAAAGAAGAAAGAAGTAAGAAAGAAGTAAGAAAGAAGTAAGAAAGAAGTAAGAAAGAAAGAAGAAAGAAGTAAGAAAGAAGTAAGAAAGAAGTATGAAAGAAGTAAGAAAGAATAAAGAAAGAAGTAAGAAAGAAGTAAGAAAGAAGTAAGAAGGAATGAAGAAAGGAGTTAGAAAGAAGAAAGAAAGAAGTAAGAAAGAAGTAAGAAAGAAGTAAGAAAGAAGTAAGAAAGAAGTATGAAAGAAGTAAGAAAGAAGAAAGAAAGAAGTAAGAAAGAAGTAAGAAAGAAGTAAGAAGGAATGAAGAAAGGAGTTAGAAAGAAGAAAGAAAGAAGTAAGAAAGAAGTAAGAAAGAAGTAAGAAAGAAGTAAGAAAGAAGTAAAAAAGAAAGAAGAAAGAAGTAAGAAAGAAGTAAGAAAGAAGTACGAAAGAAGTAAGAAAGAATTAAGAAAGAAAGAAGTAAGAAAGAAGTAAGAAAGAAAGAAGAAAGAAGTAAGAAAGAAGTAAGAAAGAAGTATGAAAGAAGTAAGAAAGAAAGAAGAAAGAAGTAAGAAAGAAGTAAGAAAGAAGTATGAAAGAAGTAAGAAAGACGAAAGAAAGAAGTAATAAATAAGTAAGAAAGAAGTTAGAAAGAAGTAAGAAAGAAGTAAGAAAGAAAGAAGAAAGAAGTAAGAAAGAAGTAAGAAAGAAGTAAGAAAGAAGTACGAAAGAAGTAAGAAGGAATTAAGAAAGAAAGAAGTAAGAAAGAAGTAAGAAACAAAGAAGAAAGAAGTAAGAAAGAAGTAAGAAAGAAGTAATAAAGAAGTAAGAAAGAAGTAAGAAAGAAGTAAGAAAGAAGAAAGAAAGAAGTAAGAAAGAAGAAAGAAAGAAGTAAGAAAGAAGTAAGAAAGAAGTAAGAAAGAAGTAAGAAAGAAAGAAGAAAGAAGTAAGAAAGAAGTAAGAAAGAAGTAAGAAGGAATGAAGAAAGAAGTAAGAAAGAAGAAAGAAAGTAGTAAGAAAGAAAGAAGAAAGAAAGAAGTAAGAAAGAAGAAATAAAGAAGTAAGAAAGAAGTAAGAAAGAAGAAAGAAAGAAGTAAGAAAGAAAGAAGAAAGAAGTAAGAAAGAAGTAAGAAAGAAGTAAGAAAGAAGTACGAAAGAAGTAAGAAAGAATTAAGAAAGAAAGAAGTAAGAAAGAAGTAAGAAAGAAAGAAGAAAGAAGTAAGAAAGAAGTAAGAAAGAAGTACGAAAGAAGTAAGAAAGAATTAAGAAAGAAAGAAGTATGAAAGAAGTAAGAAAGAAGAAAGAAGTAAGAAAGAAGTAAGAAAGAAGTATGAGAGAAGTAAGAAAGAAGAAAGAGAGAAGTAAGAAAGAAGTAAGAAATAAGTAAGAAAGAAGTAATAAAGAAGTAAGAAAGAATTAAGAAAGAAAGAAGAAAGAAGTAAGAAAGAAGAAAGAAGTAAGAAAGAAGTAAGAAGGAATGAAGAAAGAAGTAAGAAAGAAGAAAGAAGTAAGAAAGAAGTAAGAAAGAAAGAAGTAAGAAAGAAATAAGAAAGAAGTAAGAAAATAGAAAAAAGTAGTTAGAAAGAAGTAAGAAAGAAGTAAGAAAGAAGTAAGAAAGAAGAAAGAAAGAAGAAAGAAAGAAAGAAGAAAGAAGTAAGAAAGAAGTAAGAGAGTAGTAAGAAAGAAGTAAGAAAGAAGTAAGAAATAAGTAAGAAGGAATGAAGAAAGAAGTAAGAAAGAAGTAAGAAAGAAGAAAGAAAGAAGTAAGAAAGAAGAAAGAAAGAAGTAAGAAAGAAGTAAGAAAGAAGTAAGAAAGAAGTAAGAAAGAAAGAAGAAAGAAGTAAGAAAGAAATAAGAAAGAAAGAAGAAAGAAGAAAGAGAGAAGTAGGAAAGAAGTAAGAAAGAAGTAATAAAAAATTAAGAAGGAATGAAGAAAGAAGTAAGAAAGAAGAAACAACGAAGTAAGAAAGAAGTAAGAAAGAAGTAAGAAAGAAGTAAGAAAGAAAGTAGAAAGAAGTAAGAAAGAAGTAAGAAACAAGTAAGAAAGAAGTAAGAAAGAATTAAGAAAGAAAGAAGTAAGAAAGAAGTAAGAAAGAATTAAGAAAGAAAGAAGTAAGAAAGAAGTAAGAAAGAAAGAAGAAAGAAGTAAGAAAGAAGTAAGAAAGAAGTACGAAAGAAGTAAGAAAGAATTAAGAAAGAAAGAAGTATGAAAGAAGTAAGAAAGAAGTAAGAAAGTAGAAAAAAGTAGTTAGAAAGAAGTAAGAAAGAAGTAAGAAAGAAGTAAGAAAGAAGAAAGGAAGTAGAAAGAAAGAATGAAGAAAGAAGTAAGAAAGAAGTAAGAGAGAAGTAAGAAAGAAGTAAGAAAGACGAAAGAAAGAAGTAAGAAAGAAGAAAGAAAGAAGTAAGAAAGAAGTAAGAAAGAAGTAATAAAGAAGTAAGAAAGAAAGAAGAAAGAAGTAAGAAAGAAATAAGAAAGAAAGAACAAAGAAGAAATAAAGAAGTAGGAAAGAAGTAAGAAAGAAGTAAGAAAGAAGTAATAAAAAATTAAGAAGGAATGAAGAAAGAAGTAAGAAAGAAGAAAGAACGAAGTAAGAAAGAAGTAAGAAATAAGTAAGAAAGAAGTAAGAAAGAAAGTAGAAAGAAGTAAGAAAGAAAGAAGAAAGAAGTAAGAAAGAAGTAAGAAAGAAGTATGAAAGAAGTAAGAAAGAATAAAGAAAGAAGTAAGAAAGAAGTAAGAAAGAAGTAAGAAGGAATGAAGAAAGGAGTTAGAAAGAAGAAAGAAAGAAGTAAGAAAGAAGTAAGAAAGAAGTAAGAAAGAAGTAAGAAAGAAGTATGAAAGAAGTAAGAAAGAAGAAAGAAAGAAGTAAGAAAGAAGTAAGAAAGAAGTAAGAAGGAATGAAGAAAGGAGTTAGAAAGAAGAAAGAAAGAAGTAAGAAAGAAGTAAGAAAGAAGTAAGAAAGAAGTAAGAAAGAAGTAAAAAAGAAAGAAGAAAGAAGTAAGAAAGAAGTAAGAAAGAAGTACGAAAGAAGTAAGAAAGAATTAAGAAAGAAAGAAGTAAGAAAGAAGTAAGAAAGAAAGAAGAAAGAAGTAAGAAAGAAGTAAGAAAGAAGTATGAAAGAAGTAAGAAAGAAAGAAGAAAGAAGTAAGAAAGAAGTAAGAAAGAAGTATGAAAGAAGTAAGAAAGACGAAAGAAAGAAGTAATAAATAAGTAAGAAAGAAGTAAGAAAGAAGTAAGAAAGAAGTAAGAAAGAAAGAAGAAAGAAGTAAGAAAGAAGTAAGAAAGAAGTAAGAAAGAAGTAAGAAAGAAGTACGAAAGAAGTAAGAAAGAATTAAGAAAGAAAGAAGTAAGAAAGAAGTAAGAAACAAAGAAGAAAGAAGTAAGAAAGAAGTAAGAAAGAAGTAAGAAAGAAGTAAGAAAGAAGTAAGAAAGAAGTAAGAAAGAAGAAAGAAAGAAGTAAGAAAGAAGAAAGAAAGAAGTAAGAAAGAAGTAAGAAAGAAGTAAGAAAGAAGTAAGAAAGAAAGAAGAAAGAAGTAAGAAAGAAGTAAGAAAGAAGTAAGAAGGAATGAAGAAAGAAGTAAGAAAGAAGAAAGAAAGTAGTAAGAAAGAAAGAAGAAAGAAAGAAGTAAGAAAGAAGAAATAAAGAAGTAAGAAAGAAGTAAGAAAGAAGAAAGAAAGAAGTAAGAAAGAAAGAAGAAAGAAGTAAGAAAGAAGTAAGAAAGAAGTAAGAAAGAAGTACGAAAGAAGTAAGAAAGAATTAAGAAAGAAAGAAGTAAGAAAGAAGTAAGAAAGAAAGAAGAAAGAAGTAAGAAAGAAGTAAGAAAGAAGTACGAAAGAAGTAAGAAAGAATTAAGAAAGAAAGAAGTATGAAAGAAGTAAGAAAGAAGAAAGAAGTAAGAAAGAAGTAAGAAAGAAGTATGAGAGAAGTAAGAAAGAAGAAAGAAAGAAGTAAGAAAGAAGTAAGAAATAAGTAAGAAAGAAGTAATAAAGAAGTAAGAAAGAATTAAGAAAGAAAGAAGAAAGAAGTAAGAAAGAAGAAAGAAGTAAGAAAGAAGTAAGAAGGAATGAAGAAAGAAGTAAGAAAGAAGAAAGAAGTAAGAAAGAAGTAAGAAAGAAAGAAGTAAGAAAGAAATAAGAAAGAAGTAAGAAAATAGAAAAAAGTAGTTAGAAAGAAGTAAGAAAGAAGTAAGAAAGAAGTAAGAAAGAAGAAAGAAAGAAGTAAGAAAGAAGTAAGAAAGAAGTAAGAAAGAAGTAAGAGAGTAGTAAGAAAGAAGTAAGAAAGAAGTAAGAAATAAGTAAGAAGGAATGAAGAAAGAAGTAAGAAAGAAGTAAGAAAGAAGAAAGAAAGAAGTAAGAAAGAAGAAAGAAAGAAGTAAGAAAGAAGTAAGAAAGAAGTAAGAAAGAAGTAAGAAAGAAAGAAGAAAGAAGTAAGAAAGAAGTAAGAAAGAAATAAGAAAGAAAGAAGAAAGAAGAAAGAGAGAAGTAGGAAAGAAGTAAGAAAGAAGTAAGAAAGAAGTAATAAAAAATTAAGAAGGAATGAAGAAAGAAGTAAGAAAGAAGAAAGAACGAAGTAAGAAAGAAGTAAGAAAGAAGTAAGAAAGAAGTAAGAAAGAAAGTAGAAAGAAGTAAGAAAGAAGTAAGAAACAAGTAAGAAAGAAGTAAGAAAGAATTAAGAAAGAAAGAAGTAAGAAAGAAGTAAGAAAGAATTAAGAAAGAAAGAAGTAAGAAAGAAGTAAGAAAGAAAGAAGAAAGAAGTAAGAAAGAAGTAAGAAAGAAGTACGAAAGAAGTAAGAAAGAATTAAGAAAGAAAGAAGTATGAAAGAAGTAAGAAAGAAGTAAGAAAGTAGAAAAAAGTAGTTAGAAAGAAGTAAGAAAGAAGTAAGAAAGAAGTAAGAAAGAAGAAAGGAAGTAGAAAGAAAGAATGAAGAAAGAAGTAAGAAAGAAGTAAGAGAGAAGTAAGAAAGAAGTAAGAAAGACGAAAGAAAGAAGTAAGAAAGAAGAAAGAAAGAAGTAAGAAAGAAGTAAGAAAGAAGTAATAAAGAAGTAAGAAAGAAAGAAGAAAGAAGTAAGAAAGAAATAAGAAAGAAAGAAGAAAGAAGAAATAAAGAAGTAGGAAAGAAGTAAGAAAGAAGTAAGAAAGAAGTAATAAAAAATTAAGAAGGAATGAAGAAAGAAGTAAGAAAGAAGAAAGAACGAAGTAAGAAAGAAGTAAGAAATAAGTAAGAAAGAAGTAAGAAAGAAAGTAGAAAGAAGTAAGAAAGAAGTAAGAAAGAAGTATGAAAGAAGTAAGAAAGAAGAAAGAAAGAAGTAAGAAAGAAGTAAGAAACAAGTAAGAAAGAAGTAAGAAAGAAAGAAGAAAGAAGAAAGAAAGAAGTAAGAAAGAAGTAAGAAAGAAGTAAGAAAGAAGTACCAAAGTTGTAAGAAAGAATTAAGAAAGAAAGAAGTAAGAAAGAGGTAAGAAAGAAAGAAGAAAGAAGTAAGAAAGAAGTAAGAAAGAAGTAAGAAAGAAAGAAGAAAGAAGTAAGAAAGAAGTAAGAAAGAAGTAAGAAAGAAGTAAGAAAGAAGAAAGAAAGAAGTAAGAAAGAAGAAATAAAGAAGTAAGAAAGAAGTAAGAAAGAAGTAAGAAAGAAGTAAGAAAGAAAGAAGAAAGAAGTAAGAAAGAAGTGAGAAAGAAGTAAGAAATAAGTAAGAAAGGAGAAAAAAGAAGTTAGAAAGAAGTAAGAAAGAAGTAAGAAAGAAGTAAGAAAGAAGTAAGAAAGGAGTAAAAAAGAAGTATGAAAGAAGTAAGAAAGAAGAAAGAAAGAAGTAAGAAAGAAGAAAGAAAGAAGTAAGAAAGAAGAAAGAAAGAAGTAAGAAAGAAGTAAGAAAGAAAGAAGAAAGAAGTAAGAAAGAAGTACGAAAGAAGTAAGAAAGAATTAAGAAAGAAGTAAGAAGGAATGAAGAAAGGAGTTAGAAAGAAGAAAGAAAGAAGTAAGAAAGAAGTAAGAAAGAAGTAAGAAAGAAGTAAGAAAGAAGTATGAAAGAAGTAAGAAAGAAGAAAGAAAGAAGTAAGAAAGAAGTAAGAAAGAAGTAAGAAGGAATGAAGAAAGGAGTTAGAAAGAAGAAAGAAAGAAGTAAGAAAGAAGTAAGAAAGAAGTAAGAAAGAAGTAAGAAAGAAGTAAAAAAGAAAGAAGAAAGAAGTAAGAAAGAAGTACGAAAGAAGTAAGAAAGAATTAAGAAAGAAAGAAGTAAGAAAGAAGTAAGAAAGAAAGAAGAAAGAAGTAAGAAAGAAGTAAGAAAGAAGTATGAAAGAAGTAAGAAAGAAAGAAGAAAGAAGTAAGAAAGAAGTAAGAAAGAAGTATGAAAGAAGTAAGAAAGACGAAAGAAAGAAGTAATAAATAAGTAAGAAAGAAGTAAGAAATAAGTAAGAAAGAAGTAAGAAAGAAAGAAGAAAGAAGTAAGAAACAAAGAAGAAAGAAGAAAGAAGTAAGAAAGAAGTAAGAAAGAAGTAAGAAAGAAGTAAGAAAGAAGTAAGAAAGAAGTAAGAAAGAAGAAAGAAAGAAGTAAGAAAGAAGAAAGAAAGAAGTAAGAAAGAAGTAAGAAAGAAGTAAGAAAGAAAGAAGAAAGAAGTAAGAAAGAAGTAAGAAAGAAGTAAGAAGGAATGAAGAAAGAAGTAAGAAAGAAGAAAGAAAGTAGTAAGAAAGAAAGAAGAAAGAAAGAAGTAAGAAAGAAGAAATAAAGAAGTAAGAAAGAAGTAAGAAAGAAGAAAGAAAGAAGTAAGAAAGAAAGAAGAAAGAAGTAAGAAAGAAGTAAGAAAGAAGTACGAAAGAAGTAAGAAAGAATTAAGAAAGAAAGAAGTAAGAAAGAAGTAAGAAAGAAAGAAGAAAGAAGTAAGAAAGAAGTAAGAAAGAAGTACGAAAGAAGTAAGAAAGAATTAAGAAAGAAAGAAGTATGAAAGAAGTAAGAAAGAAGAAAGAAGTAAGAAAGAAGTAAGAAAGAAGTATGAGAGAAGTAAGAAAGAAGAAAGAAAGAAGTAAGAAAGAAGTAAGAAATAAGTAAGAAAGAAGTAATAAAGAAGTAAGAAAGAATTAAGAAAGAAAGAAGAAAGAAGTAAGAAAGAAGTAAGAAAGAAGTAAGAAAGAAGTAAGAAGGAATGAAGAAAGAAGTAAGAAAGAAGAAAGAAGTAAGAAAGAAGTAAGAAAGAAAGAAGTAAGAAAGAAATAAGAAAGAAGTAAGAAAGAAGTAAGAGAGTAGTAAGAAAGAAGTAAGAAAGAAGTAAGAAATAAGTAAGAAGGAATGAAGAAAGAAGTAAGAAAGAAGTAAGAAAGAAGAAAGAAAGAAGTAAGAAAGAAGAAAGAAAGAAGTAAGAAAGAAGTAAGAAAGAAGTAAGAAAGAAGTAAGAAAGAAAGAAGAAAGAAGTAAGAAAGAAGTAAGAAAGAAATAAGAAAGAAAGAAGAAAGAAGAAAGAAAGAAGTAGGAAAGAAGTAAGAAAGAAGTAAGAAAGAAGTAATAAAAAATTAAGAAGGAATGAAGAAAGAAGTAAGAAAGAAGAAAGAACGAAGTAAGAAAGAAGTAAGAAAGAAGTAAGAAAGAAGTAAGAAAGAAGTAAGAAAGAAAGTAGAAAGAAGTAAGAAAGAAGTAAGAAACAAGTAAGAAAGAAGTAAGAAAGAAAGAAGAAAGAAGAAAGAAAGAAGTAAGAAAGAAGTAAGAAAGAAGTACGAAAGACGTAAGAAAGTATTAAGAAAGAAAGAAGTAAGAAAGAGGTAAGAAAGAAAGAAGAAAGAAGTAAGAAAGAAGTAAGAAAGAAGTAAGAAAGAAAGAAGAAAGAAGTAAGAAAGAAGTAAGAAAGAAGTAAGAAAGAAGTAAGAAAGAATTAAGAAAGAAGTAAGAAAGAAAGAAGAAAGAAGTAAGAAAGAAGTGAGAAAGAAGTAAGAAAGAAGTAAGAAAGGAGAAAAAAGAAGTTAGAAAGAAGTAAGAAAGAAGTAAGAAAGAAGTAAGAAAGGAGTAAGAAAGAAGTATGAAAGAAGTAAGAAAGAAGAAAGAAAGAAGTAAGAAAGAAGAAAGAAAGAAGTAAGAAAGAAGAAAGAAAGAAGTAAGAAAGAAGTAAGAAAGAAGTAAGAAAGAAAGAAGAAAGAAGTAAGAAAGAAGTAAGAAAGAAGTAAGAAAGAAGAAAGAAAGAAGTAAGAAAGAAGTAAGAAAGAAGTAAGAAAGAAGTAAGAAAGAAAGAAGAAAGAAGTAAGAAAGAAGTAAGAAAGAAGTAAGAAAGAAGAAAAAAGAAGTTAAAAAGAAGTAAGAAAGAAGTAAGAAAGAAGTAAGAAAGAAGTAAGAAAGAAGTAAGAAAGAAGTATGAAAGAAGTAAGAAAGAAGAAAGAAAGAAGTAAGAAAGAAGTAAGAAAGAAGTAAGAAGGAATGAAGAAAGGAGTTAGAAAGAAGAAAGAAAGAAGTAAGAAAGATGTAAGAAAGAAGTAATAAAGAAGTAAGAAAGAAGTAAGAAGGAATGAAGAAAGAAGTAAGAAAGAAGAAAGAAAGTAGTAAGAAAGAAAGAAGAAAGAAAGAAGTAAGAAAGAAGAAATAAAGAAGTAAGAAAGAAGTAAGAAAGAAGAAAGAAAGAAGTAAGAAAGAAAGAAGAAAGAAGTAAGAAAGAAGTAAGAAAGAAGTACGAAAGAAGTAAGAAAGAATTAAGAAAGAAAGAAGTAAGAAAGAAGTAAGAAAGAAAGAAGAAAGAAGTAAGAAAGAAGTAAGAAAGAAGTACGAAAGAAGTAAGAAAGAATTAAGAAAGAAAGAAGTATGAAAGAAGTAAGAAAGAAGAAAGAAGTAAGAAAGAAGTAAGAAAGAAGTATGAGAGAAGTAAGAAAGAAGAAAGAAAGAAGTAAGAAAGAAGTAAGAAATAAGTAAGAAAGAAGTAATAAAGAAGTAAGAAAGAATTAAGAAAGAAAGAAGAAAGAAGTAAGAAAGAAGTAAGAAAGAAGTAAGAAAGAAGTAAGAAGGAATGAAGAAAGAAGTAAGAAAGAAGAAAGAAGTAAGAAAGAAGTAAGAAAGAAAGAAGTAAGAAAGAAATAAGAAAGAAGTAAGAAAGAAGTAAGAGAGTAGTAAGAAAGAAGTAAGAAAGAAGTAAGAAATAAGTAAGAAGGAATGAAGAAAGAAGTAAGAAAGAAGTAAGAAAGAAGAAAGAAAGAAGTAAGAAAGAAGAAAGAAAGAAGTAAGAAAGAAGTAAGAAAGAAGTAAGAAAGAAGTAAGAAAGAAAGAAGAAAGAAGTAAGAAAGAAGTAAGAAAGAAATAAGAAAGAAAGAAGAAAGAAGAAAGAAAGAAGTAGGAAAGAAGTAAGAAAGAAGTAAGAAAGAAGTAATAAAAAATTAAGAAGGAATGAAGAAAGAAGTAAGAAAGAAGAAAGAACGAAGTAAGAAAGAAGTAAGAAAGAAGTAAGAAAGAAGTAAGAAAGAAGTAAGAAAGAAAGTAGAAAGAAGTAAGAAAGAAGTAAGAAACAAGTAAGAAAGAAGTAAGAAAGAAAGAAGAAAGAAGAAAGAAAGAAGTAAGAAAGAAGTAAGAAAGAAGTAAGAAAGAAGTACGAAAGACGTAAGAAAGTATTAAGAAAGAAAGAAGTAAGAAAGAGGTAAGAAAGAAAGAAGAAAGAAGTAAGAAAGAAGTAAGAAAGAAGTAAGAAAGAAAGAAGAAAGAAGTAAGAAAGAAGTAAGAAAGAAGTAAGAAAGAAGTAAGAAAGAATTAAGAAAGAAGTAAGAAAGAAAGAAGAAAGAAGTAAGAAAGAAGTGAGAAAGAAGTAAGAAAGAAGTAAGAAAGGAGAAAAAAGAAGTTAGAAAGAAGTAAGAAAGAAGTAAGAAAGAAGTAAGAAAGGAGTAAGAAAGAAGTATGAAAGAAGTAAGAAAGAAGAAAGAAAGAAGTAAGAAAGAAGAAAGAAAGAAGTAAGAAAGAAGAAAGAAAGAAGTAAGAAAGAAGTAAGAAAGAAGTAAGAAAGAAAGAAGAAAGAAGTAAGAAAGAAGTAAGAAAGAAGTAAGAAAGAAGAAAGAAAGAAGTAAGAAAGAAGTAAGAAAGAAGTAAGAAAGAAGTAAGAAAGAAAGAAGAAAGAAGTAAGAAAGAAGTAAGAAAGAAGTAAGAAAGAAGAAAAAAGAAGTTAAAAAGAAGTAAGAAAGAAGTAAGAAAGAAGTAAGAAAGAAGTAAGAAAGAAGTAAGAAAGAAGTATGAAAGAAGTAAGAAAGAAGAAAGAAAGAAGTAAGAAAGAAGTAAGAAAGAAGTAAGAAGGAATGAAGAAAGGAGTTAGAAAGAAGAAAGAAAGAAGTAAGAAAGATGTAAGAAAGAAGTAATAAAGAGGTAAGAAAGAAGTAAGAAAGAAGTAAGAAAGAAAGAAGTAAGAAAGAAGAAAGAAAGTAGTAAGAAAGAAGTAAGAAAGAAGTAAGAAAAAAGTAAGAAAGAAGTAAGAAAGAAGTAAAAAAGAAAGAAGAAAGAAGTAAGAAAGAAGTAAGAAAGAAGTACGAAAGAAGTAAGAAAGAATTAAGAAAGAAAGAAGTAAGAAAGAAGTAAGAAAGAAAGAAGAAAGAAGTAAGAAAGAAGTAAGAAAGAAGTATGAAAGAAGTAAGAAAGAAAGAAGAAAGAAGTAAGAAAGAAGTAAGAAAGAAGTATGAAATAAGTAAGAAAGACGAAAGAAAGAAGTAATAAATAACTAAGAAAGAAGTAAGAAAGAAGTAAGAAAGAAGTAAGAAAGAAGAAAGAAATAAGAAAGAAGTAAGAAAGAAGTAAGAAAGAAGTAAGAAAGAAGAAAGAAGAAAGAAAGAAGTAAGAAAGAAGAAAGAAAGAAGTAAGAAAGAAGTAAGAAAGAAGTAAGAAAGAAGTAAGAAAGAAAGAAGAAAGAAGTAAGAAAGAAGTAAGAAAGAAGTAAGAAGGAATGAAGAAAGAAGTAAGAAAGAAGAAAGAAAGTAGTAAGAAAGAAAGAAGAAAGAAAGAAGTAAGAAAGAAGAAATAAAGAAGTAAGAAGGAAGTAAGAAAGAAGAAAGAAAGAAGTAAGAAAGAAAGAAGAAAGAAGTAAGAAAGAAGTAAGAAAGAAGTAAGAAAGAAGTACGAAAGAAGTAAGAAAGAATTAAGAAAGAAAGAAGTAAGAAAGAAGTAAGAAAGAAAGAAGAAAGAAGTAAGAAAGAAGTAAGAAAGAAGTACGAAAGAAGTAAGAAAGAAAGTAGAAAGAAGTAAGAAAGAAGTAAGAAACAAGTAAGAAAGAAGTAAGAAAGAAAGAAGAAAGAAGAAAGAAAGAAGTAAGAAAGAAGTAAGAAAGAAGTAAGAAAGAAGTACGAAAGATGTAAGAAAGAATTAAGAAAGAAAGAAGTAAGAAAGAGGTAAGAAAGAAAGAAGAAAGAAGTAAGAAAGAAGTAAGAAAGAAGTAAGAAAGAAAGAAGAAAGAAGTAAGAAAGAAGTAAGAAAGAAGTAAGAAAGAAGTAAGAAAGAAGTAAGAAAGAAGAAAGAAAGAAGTAAGAAAGAAGAAAGAAAGAAGTAAGAAAGAAGTAAGAAAGAAGTAAGAAAGAAGTAAGAAAGAAGTGAGAAAGAAGTAAGAAAGAAGGAAGAAAGGAGAAAAAAGAAGTTAGAAAGAAGTAAGAAAGAAGTAAGAAAGAAGTAAGAAAGGAGTAAAAAAGAAGTATGAAAGAAGTAAGAAAGAAGAAAGAAAGAAGTAAGAAAGAAGTAAGAAAGAAGTAAGAAAGAAGTAAGAAAGAAGTAAGAAAGAAGTAAGAAAGAAGAAAGAAAGAAGTAAGAAAGAAGTAAGAAAGAAATAAGAAAGAAGTAAGAAAGAAAGAAGAAAGAAGTAAGAAAGAAGTAAGAAAGAAGTAAGAAAGAAGAAAAAAGAAGTTAAAAAGAAGTAAGAAAGAAGTAAGAAAGAAGTAAGAAAGAAGTAAGAAAGAAGTAAGAAAGAAGTATGAAAGAAGTAAGAAAGAAGAAAGAAAGAAGTAAGAAAGAAGTAAGAAAGAAGTAAGAAGGAATGAAGAAAGGAGTTAGAAAGAAGAAAGAAAGAAGTAAGAAAGAAGTAAGAAAGAAGTAATAAAGAGGTAAGAAAGAAGTAAGAAAGAAGTAAGAAAGAAAGAAGAAAGAAGTAAGAAAGAAGTAAGAAAGAAGAAAGAAAGTAGTAAGAAAGAAGAAAGAAAGAAGTAAGAAAGAAGTAAGAAAGAAGTAAGAAAGAAGTAAAAAAGAAAGAAGAAAGAAGTAAGAAAGAAGTAAGAAAGAAGTACGAAAGAAGTAAGAAAGAATTAAGAAAGAAAGAAGTAAGAAAGAAGTAAGAAAGAAAGAAGAAAGAAGTAAGAAAGAAGTAAGAAAGAAGTATGAAAGAAGTAAGAAAGAAAGAAGAAAGAAGTAAGAAAGAAGTAAGAAAGAAGTATGAAATAAGTAAGAAAGACGAAAGAAAGAAGTAATAAATAAGTAAGAAAGAAGTAAGAAAGAAGTAAGAAAGAAGTAAGAAAGAAAGAAGAAAGAAGTAAGAAAGAAGTAAGAAAGAAGTAAGAAAGAAGTACGAAAGAAGTAAGAAAGAATTAAGAAAGAAAGAAGTATGAAAGAAGTAAGAAAGAAGAAAGAAGTAAGAAAGAAGTAAGAAAGAAGTAAGAAAGAAGTAAGAAAGAAGAAAGAAAGAAGTAAGAAAGAAGAAAGAAAGAAGTAAGAAAGAAGTAAGAAAGAAGTAAGAAAGAAGTAAGAAAGAAAGAAGAAAGAAGTAAGAAAGAAGTAAGAAAGAAGTAAGAAGGAATGAAGAAAGAAGTAAGAAAGAAGAAAGAAAGAAGTAAGAAAGAAAGAAGAAAGAAGTAAGAAAGAAGTAAGAAAGAAGTAAGAAAGAAGTACGAAAGAAGTAAGAAAGAATTAAGAAAGAAAGAAGTAAGAAAGAAGTAAGAAAGAAAGAAGAAAGAAGTAAGAAAGAAGTAAGAAAGAAGTACGAAACAAGTACGAAAGAATTAAGAAAGAAAGAAGTATGAAAGAAGTAAGAAAGAAGAAAGAAGTAAGAAAGAAGTAAGAAAGACGAAAGAAAGAAGTAATAAATAAGTAAGAAAGAAGTAAGAAAGAAGTAAGAAGGAAGTAAGAAAGAAAGAAGAAAGAAGTAAGAAAGAAGTAAGAAAGAAGTAAGAAAGAAGTACGAAAGAAGTAAGAAAGACTTAAGAAAGAAAGAAGTATGAAAGAAGTAAGAAAGAAGAAAGAAGTAAGAAATAAGTAAGAAAGACGAAAGAAAGAAGTAATAAATAAGTAAGAAAGAAGTAAGAAAGAAGTAAGAAAGAAGTAAGAAAGAAAGAAGAAAGAAGTAAGAAAGAAGTAAGAAAGAAGTAAGAAAGAAGTAAGAAAGAAGTACGAAAGAAGTAAGAAAGAATTAAGAAAGAAAGAAGTAAGAAAGAAGTAAGAAAGAAGAAAGAAGTAAGAAAGAAGTAAGAAAGAAGTAAGAAAGAAGTAAGAAAGAAGTAAGAAAGAAGTAAGAAAGAAGAAAGAAAGAAGTAAGAAAGAAGAAAGAAAGAAGTAAGAAAGAAGTAAGAAAGAAATAAGAAAGAAGTAAGAAAGAAAGAAGAAAGAAGTAAGAAAGGAGAAAGAAAGTAGTAAGAAAGAAAGAAGAAAGAAAGAAGTAAGAAAGAAGAAATAAAGAAGTAAGAAAGAAGTAAGAAAGAAGAAAGAAAGAAGTAAGAAAGAAAGAAGTAAGAAAGAAGTAAGAAAGAAGTAAGAAAGAAGTAAGAAAGAAGTACGAAAGAAGTAAGAAAGAATTAAGAAAGAAAGAAGTAAGAAAGAAGTAAGAAAGAAAGAAGAAAGAAGTAAGAAAGAAGTAAGAAAGAAGTACGAAAGAAGTAAGAAAAAATTAAGAAAGAAAGAAGTATGAAAGAAGTAAGAAAGAAGAAAGAAGTAAGAAAGAAGTAAGAAAGAAGTATGAGAGAAGTAATAAAGAAGTAAGAAAGAAGTAAGAAAGAAAGAAGAAAGAAGAAAGAAAGAAGAAAGAAGTAAGAAAGAAGTAAGAAGGAATGAAGAAAGAAGTAAGAAAGAAGAAAGAAGTAAGAAAGAAGTAAGAAAGAAAGAAGTAAGAAAGAAGTAAGAAAGAAGTAAGAAAATAGAAAAAAGTAGTTAGAAAGAAGTAAGAAAGAAGTAAGAAAGAAGTAAGAAAGAAGAAAGAAAGAAGAAAGAAAGAAAGAAGAAAGAAATAAGAAAGAAGTAAGAGAGTAGTAAGAAAGAAGTAAGAAAGAAGTAAGAAATAAGTAAGAAGGAATGAAGAAAGAAGTAAGAAAGAAGTAAGAAAGAAGAAAGAAAGAAGTAAGAAAGAAGTAAGAAAGAAGAAAGAAAGAAGAAAGAAAGAAAGAAGAAAGAAATAAGAAAGAAGTAAGAGAGTAGTAAGAAAGAAGTAAGAAAGAAGTAAGAAATAAGTAAGAAGGAATGAAGAAAGAAGTAAGAAAGAAGTAAGAAAGAAGAAAGAAAGAAGTAAGAAAGAAGAAAGAAAGAAGTAAGAAAGAAGTAAGAAAGAAGTAAGAAAGAAGAAAGAAGGAAGAAAGAAAGAAAGAAGAAAGAAGTAAGAAAGAAGTAAGAGAGAAGTAAGAAAGAAGTAAGAAAGAAGTAAGAAAGAAGTAAGAAGGTAAGAAGAAAGAAGTAAGAAAGAAGTAAGAAAGAAGAAAGAAGTAAGAAAGAAGAAAGAAAGAAGTAAGAAAGAAGTAAGAAAGAAGACAGAAGTAAGAAAGAAAGAAGAAAGAAGTAAGAAAGAAGTAAGAAAGAAATAAGAAAGAAAGAAGAAAGAAGAAAGAAAGAAGTAGGAAAGAAGTAAGAAAGAAGTAAGAAAGAAGTAATAAAGAATTAAGAAGGAATGAAGAAAGAAGTAAGAAAGAAGAAAGAACGAAGTAAGAAAGAAGTAAGAAAGAAGTAAGAAGGAATGAAGAAAGGAGTTAGAAAGAAGAAAGAAAGAAGTAAGAAAGAAGTAAGAAAGAAGTAAGAAAGAAGTAAGAAAGAAGTAAAAAAGAAAGAAGAAAGAAGTAAGAAAGAAGTAAGAAAGAAGTACGAAAGAAGTAAGAAAGAATTAAGAAAGAAAGAAGTAAGAAAGAAGTAAGAAAGAAAGAAGAAAGAAGTAAGAAAGAAGTAAGAAAGAAGTATGAAAGAAGTAAGAAAGAAAGAAGAAAGAAGTAAGAAAGAAGTAAGAAAGAAGTATGAAAGAAGTAAGAAAGACGAAAGAAAGAAGTAATAAATAAGTAAGAAAGAAGTAAGAAAGAAGTAAGAAAGAAGTAAGAAAGAAAGAAGAAAGAAGTAAGAAAGAAGTAAGAAAGAAGTAAGAAAGAAGTAAGAAAGAAGTAAGAAAGAAGTACGAAAGAAGTAAGAAAGAATTAAGAAAGAAAGAAGTAAGAAAGAATTAAGAAACAAAGAAGAAAGAAGTAAGAAAGAAGTAAGAAAGAAGTAAGAAAGAAGTAAGAAAGAAGTAAGAAAGAAGTAAGAAAGAAGAAAGAAAGAAGAAAGAAAGAAGAAAGAAAGAAGTAAGAAAGAAGTAAGAAAGAAGTAAGAAAGAAGTAAGAAAGAAAGAAGAAAGAAGTAAGAAAGAAGTAAAAAAGAAGTAAGAAGGAAAGAAGAAAGAAGTAAGAAAGAAGAAAGAAAGTAGTAAGAAAGAAAGAAGAAAGAAAGAAGTAAGAAAGAAGAAATAAAGAAGTAAGAAAGAAGTAAGAAAGAAGAAAGAAAGAAGTAAGAAAGAATTAAGAAAGAAGTAAGAAAGAAGTAGGAAAGAAGTACAAAAGAAGTAAGAAAGAATTAAGAAAGAAAGAAGTATGAAAGAAGTAAGAAAGAAGAAAGAAGTAAGAAAGAAGTAAGAAAGAAGTATGAGAGAAGTAAGAAAGAAGAAAGAAAGAAGTAAGAAAGAAGTAAGAAATAAGTAAGAAAGAAGTAATAAAGAAGTAAGAAAGAATTAAGAAAGAAAGAAGAAAGAAGTAAGAAAGAAGAAAGAAGTAAGAAAGAAGTAAGAAGGAATGAAAAAAGAAGTAAGAAAGAAGAAAGAAGTAAGAAAGAAGTAAGAAAGAAAGAAGTAAGAAAGAAATAAGAAAGAAGTAAGACAATAGAAAAAAGTAGTTAGAAAGAAGTAAGAAAGAAGTAAGAAAGAAGTAAGAAAGAAGAAAGAAAGAAGAAAGAAAGAAAGAAGAAAGAAGTAAGAAAGAAGTAAGAGAGTAGTAAGAAAGAAGTAAGAAAGAAGTAAGAAATAAGTAAGAAGGAATGAAGAAAGAAGTAAGAAAGAAGTAAGAAAGAAGAAAGAAAGAAGAAAGAAAGAAGAAAGAAAGAAGTAAGAAAGAAGTAAGAAAGAAGTAAGAAAGAAGTAAGAAAGAAAGAAGAAAGAAGTAAGAAAGAAGTAAGAAAGAAATAAGAAAGAAAGAAGAAAGAAGAAAGAAAGAAGTAGGAAAGAAGTAAGAAAGAAGTAAGAAAGAAGTAATAAAAAATTAAGAAGGAATGAAGAAAGAAGTAAGAAAGAAGAAAGAACGAAGTAAGAAAGAAGTAAGAAAGAAGTAAGAAAGAAGTAAGAAAGAAGTACGAAAGAAGTAAGAAAGAATTAAGAATGAAAGAAGTAAGAAAGAAGTAAGAAAGAAAGAAGAAAGAAGTAAGAAAGAAGTAAGAAAGAAGTATGAAAGAAGTAAGAAAGAAAGAAGAAAGAAGTAAGAAAGAAGTAAGAAAGAAGTATGAAATAAGTAAGAAAGACGAAAGAAAGAAGTAATAAAGAATTAAGAAAGAAGTAAGAAAGAAGTAAGAAAGAAGTAAGAAAGAAAGAAGAAAGAAGTAAGAAAGAAGTAAGAAAGAAGAAAGAAAGAAGTACGAAAGAAGTAAGAAAGAATTAAGAAAGAAAGAAGTAAGAAAGAAGTAAGAAAGAAGAAAGAAGTAAGAAAGAAGTAAGAAAGAAGTAAGAAAGAAGTAAGAAAGAAGAAAGAAAGAAGTAAGAAAGAAGAAAGAAAGAAGTAAGAAAGAAGTAAGAAAGAAGTAAGAAAGAAGTAAGAAAGAAAGAAGAAAGAAGTAAGAAAGAAGTAAGAAAGAAGTAAGAAGGAATGAAGAAAGAAGTAAGAAAGAAGAAAGAAAGAAGTAAGAAAGAAGTACGAAAGAAGTAAGAAAGAATTAAGAAAGAAAGAAGTAAGAAAGAAGTAAGAAAGAAAGAAGAAAGAAGTAAGAAAGAAGTAAGAAAGAAGTACGAAACAAGTAAGAAAGAATTAAGAAAGAAAGAAGTATGAAAGAAGTAAGAAAGAAGAAAGAAGTAAGAAAGAAGTAAGAAAGACGAAAGAAAGAAGTAATAAATAAGTAAGAAAGAAGTAAGAAAGAAGTAAGAAAGAAGTAAGAAAGAAAGAAGAAAGAAGTAAGAAAGAAGTAAGAAAGAAGTAAGAAAGAAGTACGAAAGAAGTAAGAAAGACTTAAGAAAGAAAGAAGTATGAAAGAAGTAAGAAAGAAGAAAGAAGTAAGAAATAAGTAAGAAAGACGAAAGAAAGAAGTAATAAATAAGTAAGAAAGAAGTAAGAAAGAAGTAAGAAAGAAGTAAGAAAGAAAGAAGAAAGAAGTAAGAAAGAAGTAAGAAAGAAGTAAGAAAGAAGTAAGAAAGAAGTACGAAAGAAGTAAGAAAGAATTAAGAAAGAAAGAAGTAAGAAAGAAGTAAGAAAGAAGAAAGAAGTAAGAAAGAAGTAAGAAAGAAGTAAGAAAGAAGTAAGAAAGAAGTAAGAAAGAAGTAAGAAAGAAGAAAGAAAGAAGTAAGAAAGAAGAAAGAAAGAAGTAAGAAAGAAGTAAGAAAGAAATAAGAAAGAAGTAAGAAAGAAAGAAGAAAGAAGTAAGAAAGAAGTAAGAAAGAAGTAAGAAAGAAGTAAGAAGGAATGAAGAAAGAAGTAAGAAAGGAGAAAGAAAGTAGTAAGAAAGAAAGAAGAAAGAAAGAAGTAAGAAAGAAGAAATAAAGAAGTAAGAGAGAAGTAAGAAAGAAGAAAGAAAGAAGTAAGAAAGAAAGAAGAAAGAAGTAAGAAAGAAGTAAGAAAGAAGTAAGAAAGAAGTACGAAAGAAGTAAGAAAGAATTAAGAAAGAAAGAAGTAAGAAAGAAGTAAGAAAGAAAGAAGAAAGAAGTAAGAAAGAAGTAAGAAAGAAGTACGAAAGAAGTAAGAAAGAATTAAGAAAGAAAGAAGTATGAAAGAAGTAAGAAAGAAGTAAGAAAGAAGTAAGAAAGAAGTATGAGAGAAGTAAGAAAGAAGAAAGAAAGAAGTAAGAAAGAAGTAAGAAAAAAGTAAGAAAGAAGTAATAAAGAAGTAATAAAGAAGTAAGAAAGAAGTAAGAAAGAAGTAAGAAAGAAGTACGAAAGAAGTAAGAAAGAATTAAGAAAGAAAGAAGTAAGAAAGAAGTAAGAAACAAAGAAGAAAGAAGTAAGAAAGAAGTAAGAAAGAAGTAAGAAAGAAGTAAGAAAGAAGTAAGAAAGAAGTAAGAAAGAAGAAAGAAAGAAGTAAGAAAGAAGAAAGAAAGAAGTAAGAAAGAAGTAAGAAAGAAGTAAGAAAGAAGTAAGAAAGAAAGAAGAAAGAAGTAAGAAAGAAGTAAAAAAGAAGTAAGAAGGAATGAAGAAAGAAGTAAGAAAGAAGAAAGAAAGTAGTAAGAAAGAAAGAAGAAAGAAAGAAGTAAGAAAGAAGAAATAAAGAAGTAAGAAAGAAGTAAGAAAGAAGAAAGAAAGAAGTAAGAAAGAATTAAGAAAGAAGTAAGAAAGAAGTAGGAAAGAAGTACGAAAGAAGTAAGAAAGAATTAAGAAAGAAAGAAGTATGAAAGAAGTAAGAAAGAAGAAAGAAGTAAGAAAGAAGTAAGAAAGAAGTATGAGAGAAGTAAGAAAGAAGAAAGAAAGAAGTAAGAAAGAAGTAAGAAATAAGTAAGAAAGAAGTAATAAAGAAGTAAGAAAGAATTAAGAAAGAAAGAAGAAAGAAGTAAGAAAGAAGAAAGAAGTAAGAAAGAAGTAAGAAGGAATGAAGAAAGAAGTAAGAAAGAAGAAAGAAGTAAGAAAGAAGTAAGAAAGAAAGAAGTAAGAAAGAAATAAGAAAGAAGTAAGAAAATAGAAAAAAGTAGTTAGAAAGAAGTAAGAAAGAAGTAAGAAAGAAGTAAGAAAGAAGAAAGAAAGAAGAAAGAAAGAAAGAAGAAAGAAGTAAGAAAGAAGTAAGAGAGTAGTAAGAAAGAAGTAAGAAAGAAGTAAGAAATAAGTAAGAAGGAATGAAGAAAGAAGTAAGAAAGAAGTAAGAAAGAAGAAAGAAAGAAGTAAGAAAGAAGAAAGAAAGAAGTAAGAAAGAAGTAAGAAAGAAGTAAGAAAGAAGTAAGAAAGAAAGAAGAAAGAAGTAAGAAAGAAGTAAGAAAGAAATAAGAAAGAAAGAAGAAAGAAGAAAGAAAGAAGTAGGAAAGAAGTAAGAAAGAAGTAAGAAAGAAGTAATAAAAAATTAAGAAGGAATGAAGAAAGAAGTAAGAAAGAAGAAAGAACGAAGTAAGAAAGAAGTAAGAAAGAAGTAAGAAAGAAAGTAGAAAGAAGTAAGAAAGAAGTAAGAAAGAAGTAAGAAAGAAGTAAGAAAGAAAGAAGAAAGAAGAAATAAAGAAGTAAGAAAGAAGTAAGAAAGAAGTAAGAAAGAAGTACGAAAGACGTAAGAAAGTATTAAGAAAGAAAGAAGTAAGAAAGAGGTAAGAAAGAAAGAAGAAAGAAGTAAGAAAGAAGTAAGAAAGAAGTAAGAAAGAAAGAAGAAAGAAGTAAGAAAGAAGTAAGAAAGAAGTAAGAAAGAATTAAGAAAGAAGTAAGAAAGAAAGAAGAAAGAAGTAAGAAAGAAGTGAGAAAGAAGTAAGAAAGAAGTAAGAAAGGAGAAAAAAGAAGTTAGAAAGAAGTAAGAAAGAAGTAAGAAAGAAGTAAGAAAGAAGTAAGAAAGAAGTAAGAAAGAAGTAAGAAAGAAGTAAGAAAGAAGTAAGAAAGAAGTATGAAAGAAGTAAGAAAGAAGAAAGAAAGAAGTAAGAAAGAAGTAAGAAAGAAGTAAGAAGGAATGAAGAAAGGAGTTAGAAAGAAGAAAGAAAGAAGTAAGAAAGATGTAAGAAAGAAGTAATAAAGAGGTAAGAAAGAAGTAAGAAAGAAGTAAGAAAGAAAGAAGTAAGAAAGAAGAAAGAAAGTAGTAAGAAAGAAGTAAGAAAGAAGTAAGAAAAAAGTAAGAAAGAAGTAAGAAAGAAGTAAAAAAGAAAGAAGAAAGAAGTAAGAAAGAAGTAAGAAAGAAGTACGAAAGAAGTAAGAAAGAATTAAGAAAGAAAGAAGTAAGAAAGAAGTAAGAAAGAAAGAAGAAAGAAGTAAGAAAGAAGTAAGAAAGAAGTAAGAAAGAAGAAAGAAAGAAGTAAGAAAGAAAGAAGTAAGAAAGAAGTAAGAAAGAAGTAAGAAAGAAGTAAGAAAGAAGTACGAAAGAAGTAAGAAAGAATTAAGAAAGAAAGAAGTAAGAAAGAAGTAAGAAAGAAAGAAGAAAGAAGTAAGAAAGAAGTAAGAAAGAAGTACGAAAGAAGTAAGAAAAAATTAAGAAAGAAAGAAGTATGAAAGAAGTAAGAAAGAAGAAAGAAGTAAGAAAGAAGTAAGAAAGAAGTATGAGAGAAGTAATAAAGAAGTAAGAAAGAAGTAAGAAAGAAAGAAGAAAGAAGAAAGAAAGAAGAAAGAAGTAAGAAAGAAGTAAGAAGGAATGAAGAAAGAAGTAAGAAAGAAGAAAGAAGTAAGAAAGAAGTAAGAAAGAAAGAAGTAAGAAAGAAGTAAGAAAGAAGTAAGAAAATAGAAAAAAGTAGTTAGAAAGAAGTAAGAAAGAAGTAAGAAAGAAGTAAGAAAGAAGAAAGAAAGAAGAAAGAAAGAAAGAAGAAAGAAATAAGAAAGAAGTAAGAGAGTAGTAAGAAAGAAGTAAGAAAGAAGTAAGAAATAAGTAAGAAGGAATGAAGAAAGAAGTAAGAAAGAAGTAAGAAAGAAGAAAGAAAGAAGTAAGAAAGAAGTAAGAAAGAAGAAAGAAAGAAGAAAGAAAGAAAGAAGAAAGAAATAAGAAAGAAGTAAGAGAGTAGTAAGAAAGAAGTAAGAAAGAAGTAAGAAATAAGTAAGAAGGAATGAAGAAAGAAGTAAGAAAGAAGTAAGAAAGAAGAAAGAAAGAAGTAAGAAAGAAGAAAGAAAGAAGTAAGAAAGAAGTAAGAAAGAAGTAAGAAAGAAGAAAGAAGGAAGAAAGAAAGAAAGAAGAAAGAAGTAAGAAAGAAGTAAGAGAGAAGTAAGAAAGAAGTAAGAAAGAAGTAAGAAAGAAGTAAGAAGGAAAGAAGAAAGAAGTAAGAAAGAAGTAAGAAAGAAGAAAGAAGTAAGAAAGAAGAAAGAAAGAAGTAAGAAAGAAGTAAGAAAGAAGACAGAAGTAAGAAAGAAAGAAGAAAGAAGTAAGAAAGAAGTAAGAAAGAAATAAGAAAGAAAGAAGAAAGAAGAAAGAAAGAAGTAGGAAAGAAGTAAGAAAGAAGTAAGAAAGAAGTAATAAAGAATTAAGAAGGAATGAAGAAAGAAGTAAGAAAGAAGAAAGAACGAAGTAAGAAAGAAGTAAGAAAGAAGTAAGAAGGAATGAAGAAAGGAGTTAGAAAGAAGAAAGAAAGAAGTAAGAAAGAAGTAAGAAAGAAGTAAGAAAGAAGTAAGAAAGAAGTAAAAAAGAAAGAAGAAAGAAGTAAGAAAGAAGTAAGAAAGAAGTACGAAAGAAGTAAGAAAGAATTAAGAAAGAAAGAAGTAAGAAAGAAGTAAGAAAGAAAGAAGAAAGAAGTAAGAAAGAAGTAAGAAAGAAGTATGAAAGAAGTAAGAAAGAAAGAAGAAAGAAGTAAGAAAGAAGTAAGAAAGAAGTATGAAAGAAGTAAGAAAGACGAAAGAAAGAAGTAATAAATAAGTAAGAAAGAAGTAAGAAAGAAGTAAGAAAGAAGTAAGAAAGAAAGAAGAAAGAAGTAAGAAAGAAGTAAGAAAGAAGTAAGAAAGAAGTAAGAAAGAAGTAAGAAAGAAGTACGAAAGAAGTAAGAAAGAATTAAGAAAGAAAGAAGTAAGAAAGAATTAAGAAACAAAGAAGAAAGAAGTAAGAAAGAAGTAAGAAAGAAGTAAGAAAGAAGTAAGAAAGAAGTAAGAAAGAAGTAAGGAAGAAGAAAGAAAGAAGAAAGAAAGAAGAAAGAAAGAAGTAAGAAAGAAGTAAGAAAGAAGTAAGAAAGAAGTAAGAAAGAAAGAAGAAAGAAGTAAGAAAGAAGTAAAAAAGAAGTAAGAAGGAAAGAAGAAAGAAGTAAGAAAGAAGAAAGAAAGTAGTAAGAAAGAAAGAAGAAAGAAAGAAGTAAGAAAGAAGAAATAAAGAAGTAAGAAAGAAGTAAGAAAGAAGAAAGAAAGAAGTAAGAAAGAATTAAGAAAGAAGTAAGAAAGAAGTAGGAAAGAAGTACAAAAGAAGTAAGAAAGAATTAAGAAAGAAAGAAGTATGAAAGAAGTAAGAAAGAAGAAAGAAGTAAGAAAGAAGTAAGAAAGAAGTATGAGAGAAGTAAGAAAGAAGAAAGAAAGAAGTAAGAAAGAAGTAAGAAATAAGTAAGAAAGAAGTAATAAAGAAGTAAGAAAGAATTAAGAAAGAAAGAAGAAAGAAGTAAGAAAGAAGAAAGAAGTAAGAAAGAAGTAAGAAGGAATGAAAAAAGAAGTAAGAAAGAAGAAAGAAGTAAGAAAGAAGTAAGAAAGAAAGAAGTAAGAAAGAAATAAGAAAGAAGTAAGACAATAGAAAAAAGTAGTTAGAAAGAAGTAAGAAAGAAGTAAGAAAGAAGTAAGAAAGAAGAAAGAAAGAAGAAAGAAAGAAAGAAGAAAGAAGTAAGAAAGAAGTAAGAGAGTAGTAAGAAAGAAGTAAGAAAGAAGTAAGAAATAAGTAAGAAGGAATGAAGAAAGAAGTAAGAAAGAAGTAAGAAAGAAGAAAGAAAGAAGAAAGAAAGAAGAAAGAAAGAAGTAAGAAAGAAGTAAGAAAGAAGTAAGAAAGAAGTAAGAAAGAAAGAAGAAAGAAGTAAGAAAGAAGTAAGAAAGAAATAAGAAAGAAAGAAGAAAGAAGAAAGAAAGAAGTAGGAAAGAAGTAAGAAAGAAGTAAGAAAGAAGTAATAAAAAATTAAGAAGGAATGAAGAAAGAAGTAAGAAAGAAGAAAGAACGAAGTAAGAAAGAAGTAAGAAAGAAGTAAGAAAGAAGTAAGAAAGAAGTACGAAAGAAGTAAGAAAGAATTAAGAATGAAAGAAGTAAGAAAGAAGTAAGAAAGAAAGAAGAAAGAAGTAAGAAAGAAGTAAGAAAGAAGTATGAAAGAAGTAAGAAAGAAAGAAGAAAGAAGTAAGAAAGAAGTAAGAAAGAAGTATGAAATAAGTAAGAAAGACGAAAGAAAGAAGTAATAAAGAATTAAGAAAGAAGTAAGAAAGAAGTAAGAAAGAAGTAAGAAAGAAAGAAGAAAGAAGTAAGAAAGAAGTAAGAAAGAAGAAAGAAAGAAGTACGAAAGAAGTAAGAAAGAATTAAGAAAGAAAGAAGTAAGAAAGAAGTAAGAAAGAAGAAAGAAGTAAGAAAGAAGTAAGAAAGAAGTAAGAAAGAAGAAAGAAAGAAGTAAGAAAGAAGAAAGAAAGAAGTAAGAAAGAAGTAAGAAAGAAGTAAGAAAGAAGTAAGAAAGAAAGAAGAAAGAAGTAAGAAAGAAGTAAGAAAGAAGTAAGAAGGAATGAAGAAAGAAGTAAGAAAGAAGAAAGAAAGAAGTAAGAAAGAAGTACGAAAGAAGTAAGAAAGAATTAAGAAAGAAAGAAGTAAGAAAGAAGTAAGAAAGAAAGAAGAAAGAAGTAAGAAAGAAGTAAGAAAGAAGTACGAAACAAGTAAGAAAGAATTAAGAAAGAAAGAAGTATGAAAGAAGTAAGAAAGAAGAAAGAAGTAAGAAAGAAGTAAGAAAGACGAAAAAAAGAAGTAATAAATAAGTAAGAAAGAAGTAAGAAAGAAGTAAGAAAGAAGTAAGAAAGAAAGAAGAAAGAAGTAAGAAAGAAGTAAGAAAGAAGTAAGAAAGAAGTACGAAAGAAGTAAGAAAGACTTAAGAAAGAAAGAAGTATGAAAGAAGTAAGAAAGAAGAAAGAAGTAAGAAATAAGTAAGAAAGACGAAAGAAAGAAGTAATAAATAAGTAAGAAAGAAGTAAGAAAGAAGTAAGAAAGAAGTAAGAAAGAAAGAAGAAAGAAGTAAGAAAGAAGTAAGAAAGAAGTAAGAAAGAAGTAAGAAAGAAGTACGAAAGAAGTAAGAAAGAATTAAGAAAGAAAGAAGTAAGAAAGAAGTAAGAAAGAAGAAAGAAGTAAGAAAGAAGTAAGAAAGAAGTAAGAAAGAAGTAAGAAAGAAGTAAGAAAGAAGTAAGAAAGAAGAAAGAAAGAAGTAAGAAAGAAGAAAGAAAGAAGTAAGAAAGAAGTAAGAAAGAAATAAGAAAGAAGTAAGAAAGAAAGAAGAAAGAAGTAAGAAAGAAGTAAGAAAGAAGTAAGAAAGAAGTAAGAAGGAATGAAGAAAGAAGTAAGAAAGGAGAAAGAAAGTAGTAAGAAAGAAAGAAGAAAGAAAGAAGTAAGAAAGAAGAAATAAAGAAGTAAGAGAGAAGTAAGAAAGAAGAAAGAAAGAAGTAAGAAAGAAAGAAGAAAGAAGTAAGAAAGAAGTAAGAAAGAAGTAAGAAAGAAGTACGAAAGAAGTAAGAAAGAATTAAGAAAGAAAGAAGTAAGAAAGAAGTAAGAAAGAAAGAAGAAAGAAGTAAGAAAGAAGTAAGAAAGAAGTACGAAAGAAGTAAGAAAGAATTAAGAAAGAAAGAAGTATGAAAGAAGTAAGAAAGAAGTAAGAAAGAAGTAAGAAAGAAGTATGAGAGAAGTAAGAAAGAAGAAAGAAAGAAGTAAGAAAGAAGTAAGAAAAAAGTAAGAAAGAAGTAATAAAGAAGTAATAAAGAAGTAAGAAAGAAGTAAGAAAGAAGTAAGAAAGAAGTACGAAAGAAGTAAGAAAGAATTAAGAAAGAAAGAAGTAAGAAAGAAGTAAGAAACAAAGAAGAAAGAAGTAAGAAAGAAGTAAGAAAGAAGTAAGAAAGAAGTAAGAAAGAAGTAAGAAAGAAGTAAGAAAGAAGAAAGAAAGAAGTAAGAAAGAAGAAAGAAAGAAGTAAGAAAGAAGTAAGAAAGAAGTAAGAAAGAAGTAAGAAAGAAAGAAGAAAGAAGTAAGAAAGAAGTAAAAAAGAAGTAAGAAGGAATGAAGAAAGAAGTAAGAAAGAAGAAAGAAAGTAGTAAGAAAGAAAGAAGAAAGAAAGAAGTAAGAAAGAAGAAATAAAGAAGTAAGAAAGAAGTAAGAAAGAAGAAAGAAAGAAGTAAGAAAGAATTAAGAAAGAAGTAAGAAAGAAGTAGGAAAGAAGTACGAAAGAAGTAAGAAAGAATTAAGAAAGAAAGAAGTATGAAAGAAGTAAGAAAGAAGAAAGAAGTAAGAAAGAAGTAAGAAAGAAGTATGAGAGAAGTAAGAAAGAAGAAAGAAAGAAGTAAGAAAGAAGTAAGAAATAAGTAAGAAAGAAGTAATAAAGAAGTAAGAAAGAATTAAGAAAGAAAGAAGAAAGAAGTAAGAAAGAAGAAAGAAGTAAGAAAGAAGTAAGAAGGAATGAAGAAAGAAGTAAGAAAGAAGAAAGAAGTAAGAAAGAAGTAAGAAAGAAAGAAGTAAGAAAGAAATAAGAAAGAAGTAAGAAAATAGAAAAAAGTAGTTAGAAAGAAGTAAGAAAGAAGTAAGAAAGAAGTAAGAAAGAAGAAAGAAAG
The DNA here is from genome assembly GCF_036013475.1 of Columba livia. NCBI lineage: Eukaryota > Metazoa > Chordata > Aves > Columbiformes > Columbidae > Columba > Columba livia. The sequence goes on from NW_027043273.1 coordinate 219,929, forward strand.
AAGAAAGAAAGAAAGAAGAAAGAAGTAAGAAAGAAGTAAGAGAGTAGTAAGAAAGAAGTAAGAAAGAAGTAAGAAATAAGTAAGAAGGAATGAAGAAAGAAGTAAGAAAGAAGTAAGAAAGAAGAAAGAAAGAAGTAAGAAAGAAGAAAGAAAGAAGTAAGAAAGAAGTAAGAAAGAAGTAAGAAAGAAGTAAGAAAGAAAGAAGAAAGAAGTAAGAAAGAAGTAAGAAAGAAATAAGAAAGAAAGAAGAAAGAAGAAAGAAAGAAGTAGGAAAGAAGTAAGAAAGAAGTAAGAAAGAAGTAATAAAAAATTAAGAAGGAATGAAGAAAGAAGTAAGAAAGAAGAAAGAACGAAGTAAGAAAGAAGTAAGAAAGAAGTAAGAAAGAAAGTAGAAAGAAGTAAGAAAGAAGTAAGAAAGAAGTAAGAAAGAAGTAAGAAAGAAAGAAGAAAGAAGAAATAAAGAAGTAAGAAAGAAGTAAGAAAGAAGTAAGAAAGAAGTACGAAAGACGTAAGAAAGTATTAAGAAAGAAAGAAGTAAGAAAGAGGTAAGAAAGAAAGAAGAAAGAAGTAAGAAAGAAGTAAGAAAGAAGTAAGAAAGAAAGAAGAAAGAAGTAAGAAAGAAGTAAGAAAGAAGTAAGAAAGAATTAAGAAAGAAGTAAGAAAGAAAGAAGAAAGAAGTAAGAAAGAAGTGAGAAAGAAGTAAGAAAGAAGTAAGAAAGGAGAAAAAAGAAGTTAGAAAGAAGTAAGAAAGAAGTAAGAAAGAAGTAAGAAAGAAGTAAGAAAGAAGTAAGAAAGAAGTAAGAAAGAAGTAAGAAAGAAGTAAGAAAGAAGTATGAAAGAAGTAAGAAAGAAGAAAGAAAGAAGTAAGAAAGAAGTAAGAAAGAAGTAAGAAGGAATGAAGAAAGGAGTTAGAAAGAAGAAAGAAAGAAGTAAGAAAGATGTAAGAAAGAAGTAATAAAGAGGTAAGAAAGAAGTAAGAAAGAAGTAAGAAAGAAAGAAGTAAGAAAGAAGAAAGAAAGTAGTAAGAAAGAAGTAAGAAAGAAGTAAGAAAAAAGTAAGAAAGAAGTAAGAAAGAAGTAAAAAAGAAAGAAGAAAGAAGTAAGAAAGAAGTAAGAAAGAAGTACGAAAGAAGTAAGAAAGAATTAAGAAAGAAAGAAGTAAGAAAGAAGTAAGAAAGAAAGAAGAAAGAAGTAAGAAAGAAGTAAGAAAGAAGTATGAAAGAAGTAAGAAAGAAAGAAGAAAGAAGTAAGAAAGAAGTAAGAAAGAAGTATGAAATAAGTAAGAAAGACGAAAGAAAGAAGTAATAAATAACTAAGAAAGAAGTAAGAAAGAAGTAAGAAAGAAGTAAGAAAGAAAGAAAAAGAAGTAAGAAAGAAGTAAGAAAGAAGTAAGAAAGAAGTAAGAAAGAAGCACGAAAGAAGTAAGAAAGAATTAAGAAAGAAAGAAGTAAGAAAGAAGTAAGAAAGAAGAAAGAAATAAGAAAGAAGTAAGAAAGAAGTAAGAAAGAAGTAAGAAAGAAGTAAGAAAGAAGAAAGAAAAAAGTAAGAAAGAAGAAAGAAAGAAGTAAGAAAGAAGTAAGAAAGAAGTAAGAAAGAAGTAAGAAAGAAAGAAGAAAGAAGTAAGAAAGAAGTAAGAAGGAATGAAGAAAGAAGTAAGAAAGAAGAAAGAAAGTAGTAAGAAAGAAAGAAGAAAGAAAGAAGTAAGAAAGAAGAAATAAAGAAGTAAGAAGGAAGTAAGAAAGAAGAAAGAAAGAAGTAAGAAAGAAAGAAGAAAGAAGTAAGAAAGAAGTAAGAAAGAAGTAAGAAAGAAGTACGAAAGAAGTAAGAAAGAATTAAGAAAGAAAGAAGTAAGAAAGAAGTAAGAAAGAAAGAAGAAAGAAGTAAGAAAGAAGTAAGAAAGAAGTACGAAAGAAGTAAGAAAGAAAGTAGAAAGAAGTAAGAAAGAAGTAAGAAACAAGTAAGAAAGAAGTAAGAAAGAAAGAAGAAAGAAGAAAGAAAGAAGTAAGAAAGAAGTAAGAAAGAAGTAAGAAAGAAGTACGAAAGATGTAAGAAAGAATGAAGAAAGAAAGAAGTAAGAAAGAGGTAAGAAAGAAAGAAGAAAGAAGTAAGAAAGAAGTAAGAAAGAAGTAAGAAAGAAAGAAGAAAGAAGTAAGAAAGAAGTAAGAAAGAAGTAAGAAAGAAGTAAGAAAGAAGTAAGAAAGAAGAAAGAAAGAAGTAAGAAAGAAGAAAGAAAGAAGTAAGAAAGAAGTAATAAAGAAGTAAGAAAGAAGTAAGAAAGAAGTGAGAAAGAAGTAAGAAAGAAGTAAGAAAGGAGAAAAAAGAAGTTAGAAAGAAGTAAGAAAGAAGTAAGAAAGAAGTAAGAAAGGAGTAAAAAAGAAGTATGAAAGAAGTAAGAAAGAAGAAAGAAAGAAGTAAGAAAGAAGAAAGAAAGAAGTAAGAAAGAAGAAAGAAAGAAGTAAGAAAGAAGTAAGAAAGAAGTAAGAAAGAAGTAAGAAAGAAGTAAGAAAGAAGTAAGAAAGAAGAAAGAAAGAAGTAAGAAAGAAGTAAGAAAGAAATAAGAAAGAAGTAAGAAAGAAAGAAGAAAGAAGTAAGAAAGAAGTAAGAAAGAAGTAAGAAAGAAGAAAAAAGAAGTTAAAAAGAAGTAAGAAAGAAGTAAGAAAGAAGTAAGAAAGAAGTAAGAAAGAAGTAAGAAAGAAGTATGAAAGAAGTAAGAAAGAAGAAAGAAAGAAGTAAGAAAGAAGTAAGAAAGAAGTAAGAAGGAATGAAGAAAGGAGTTAGAAAGAAGAAAGAAAGAAGTAAGAAAGAAGTAAGAAAGAAGTAATAAAGAGGTAAGAAAGAAGTAAGAAAGAAGTAAGAAAGAAAGAAGAAAGAAAGAAGAAAGAAGTAAGAAAGAAGTAAAAAAGAAGTAAGAAGGAATGAAGAAAGAAGTAAGAAAGAAGAAAGAAAGTAGTAAGAAAGAAAGAAGAAAGAAAGAAGTAAGAAAGAAGAAATAAAGAATAAGAAAGAAGTAAGAAAGAAGAAAGAAAGAAGTAAGAAAGAATTAAGAAAGAAGTAAGAAAGAAGTAGGAAAGAAGTACGAAAGAAGTAAGAAAGAATTAAGAAAGAAAGAAGTATGAAAGAAGTAAGAAAGAAGAAAGAAGTAAGAAAGAAGTAAGAAAGAAGTATGAGAGAAGTAAGAAAGAAGAAAGAAAGAAGTAAGAAAGAAGTAAGAAATAAGTAAGAAAGAATTAATAAAGAAGTAAGAAAGAATTAAGAAAGAAAGAAGAAAGAAGTAAGAAAGAAGAAAGAAGTAAGAAAGAAGTAAGAAGGAATGAAGAAAGAAGTAAGAAAGAAGAAAGAAGTAAGAAAGAAGTAAGAAAGAAAGAAGTAAGAAAGAAATAAGAAAGAAGTAAGAAAATAGAAAAAAGTAGTTAGAAAGAAGTAAGAAAGAAGTAAGAAAGAAGTAAGAAAGAAGAAAGAAAGAAGAAAGAAAGAAAGAAGAAAGAAGTAAGAAAGAAGTAAGAGAGTAGTAAGAAAGAAGTAAGAAAGAAGTAAGAAATAAGTAAGAAGGAATGAAGAAAGAAGTAAGAAAGAAGTAAGAAAGAAGAAAGAAAGAAGTAAGAAAGAAGAAAGAAAGAAGTAAGAAAGAAGTAAGAAAGAAGTAAGAAAGAAGTAAGAAAGAAAGAAGAAAGAAGTAAGAAAGAAGTAAGAAAGAAATAAGAAAGAAAGAAGAAAGAAGAAAGAAAGAAGTAGGAAAGAAGTAAGAAAGAAGTAAGAAAGAAGTAATAAAAAATTAAGAAGGAATGAAGAAAGAAGTAAGAAAGAAGAAAGAACGAAGTAAGAAAGAAGTAAGAAAGAAGTAAGAAAGAAGTAAGAAAGAAGTACGAAAGAAGTAAGAAAGAATTAAGAATGAAAGAAGTAAGAAAGAAGTAAGAAAGAAAGAAGAAAGAAGTAAGAAAGAAGTAAGAAAGAAGTATGAAAGAAGGAAGAAAGAAAGAAGAAAGAAGTAAGAAAGAAGTAAGAAAGAAGTATGAAATAAGTAAGAAAGACGAAAGAAAGAAGTAATAAAGAATTAAGAAAGAAGTAAGAAAGAAGTAAGAAAGAAGTAAGAAAGAAAGAAGAAAGAAGTAAGAAAGAAGTAAGAAAGAAGTAAGAAAGAAGTACGAAAGAAGTAAGAAAGAATTAAGAAAGAAAGAAGTAAGAAAGAAGTAAGAAAGAAGAAAGAAGTAAGAAAGAAGTAAGAAAGAAGTAAGAAAGAAGTAAGAAAGAAGAAAGAAAGAAGTAAGAAAGAAGAAAGAAAGAAGTAAGAAAGAAGTAAGAAAGAAGTAAGAAAGAAGTAAGAAAGAAAGAAGAAAGAAGTAAGAAAGAAGTAAGAAAGAAGTAAGAAGGAATGAAGAAAGAAGTAAGAAAGAAGAAAGAAAGAAGTAAGAAAGAAAGAAGAAAGAAGTAAGAAAGAAGTAAGAAAGAAGTAAGAAAGAAGTACGAAAGAAGTAAGAAAGAATTAAGAAAGAAAGAAGTAAGAAAGAAGTAAGAAAGAAAGAAGAAAGAAGTAAGAAAGAAGTAAGAAAGAAGTACGAAACAAGTAAGAAAGAATTAAGAAAGAAAGAAGTATGAAAGAAGTAAGAAAGAAGAAAGAAGTAAGAAAGACGAAAGAAAGAAGTAATAAATAAGTAAGAAAGAAGTAAGAAAGAAGTAAGAAAGAAGTAAGAAAGAAAGAAGAAAGAAGTAAGAAAGAAGTAAGAAAGAAGTAAGAAAGAAGTACGAAAGAAGTAAGAAAGACTTAAGAAAGAAAGAAGTATGAAAGAAGTAAGAAAGAAGAAAGAAGTAAGAAATAAGTAAGAAAGACGAAAGAAAGAAGTAATAAATAAGTAAGAAAGAAGTAAGAAAGAAGTAAGAAAGAAGTAAGAAAGAAAGAAGAAAGAAGTAAGAAAGAAGTAAGAAAGAAGTAAGAAAGAAGTAAGAAAGAAGTACGAAAGAAGTAAGAAAGAATTAAGAAAGAAAGAAGTAAGAAAGAAGTAAGAAAGAAGAAAGAAGTAAGAAAGAAGTAAGAAAGAAGTAAGAAAGAAGTAAGAAAGAAGTAAGAAAGAAGTAAGAAAGAAGAAAGAAAGAAGTAAGAAAGAAGAAAGAAAGAAGTAAGAAAGAAGTAAGAAAGAAATAAGAAAGAAGTAAGAAAGAAAGAAGAAAGAAGTAAGAAAGAAGTAAGAAAGAAGTAAGAAAGAAGTAAGAAGGAATGAAGAAAGAAGTAAGAAAGGAGAAAGAAAGTAGTAAGAAAGAAAGAAGAAAGAAAGAAGTAAGAAAGAAGAAATAAAGAAGTAAGAGAGAAGTAAGAAAGAAGAAAGAAAGAAGTAAGAAAGAAAGAAGAAAGAAGTAAGAAAGAAGTAAGAAAGAAGTAAGAAAGAAGTACGAAAGAAGTAAGAAAGAATTAAGAAAGAAAGAAGTAAGAAAGAAGTAAGAAAGAAAGAAGAAAGAAGTAAGAAAGAAGTAAGAAAGAAGTACGAAAGAAGTAAGAAAGAATTAAGAAAGAAAGAAGTATGAAAGAAGTAAGAAAGAAGAAAGAAGTAAGAAAGAAGTAAGAAAGAAGTATGAGAGAAGTAAGAAAGAAGAAAGAAAGAAGTAAGAAAGAAGTAAGAAAAAAGTAAGAAAGAAGTAATAAAGAAGTAATAAAGAAGTAAGAAAGAAGTAAGAAAGAAGTAAGAAAGAAGTACGAAAGAAGTAAGAAAGAATTAAGAAAGAAAGAAGTAAGAAAGAAGTAAGAAACAAAGAAGAAAGAAGTAAGAAAGAAGTAAGAAAGAAGTAAGAAAGAAGTAAGAAAGAAGTAAGAAAGAAGTAAGAAAGAAGAAAGAAAGAAGTAAGAAAGAAGAAAGAAAGAAGTAAGAAAGAAGTAAGAAAGAAGTAAGAAAGAAGTAAGAAAGAAAGAAGAAAGAAGTAAGAAAGAAGTAAAAAAGAAGTAAGAAGGATTGAAGAAAGAAGTAAGAAAGAAGAAAGAAAGTAGTAAGAAAGAAAGAAGAAAGAAATAAGTAAGAAAGAAGAAATAAAGAAGTAAGAAAGAAGTAAGAAAGAAGAAAGAAAGAAGTAAGAAAGAATTAAGAAAGAAGTAAGAAAGAAGTAGGAAAGAAGTACGAAAGAAGTAAGAAAGAATTAAGAAAGAAAGAAGTATGAAAGAAGTAAGAAAGAAGAAAGAAGTAAGAAAGAAGTAAGAAAGAAGTATGAGAGAAGTAAGAAAGAAGAAAGAAAGAAGTAAGAAAGAAGTAAGAAATAAGTAAGAAAGAAGTAATAAAGAAGTAAGAAAGAATTAAGAAAGAAAGAAGAAAGAAGTAAGAAAGAAGAAAGAAGTAAGAAAGAAGTAAGAAAGAAAGAAGTAAGAAAGAAATAAGAAAGAAGTAAGAAAATAGAAAAAAGTAGTTAGAAAGAAGTAAGAAAGAAGTAAGAAAGAAGTAAGAAAGAAGAAAGAAAGAAGAAAGAAAGAAAGAAGAAAGAAGTAAGAAAGAAGTAAGAGAGTAGTAAGAAAGAAGTAAGAAAGCAGTAAGAAATAAGTAAGAAGGAATGAAGAAAGAAGTAAGAAAGAAGTAAGAAAGAAGAAAGAAAGAAGTAAGAAAGAAGAAAGAAAGAAGTAAGAAAGAAGTAAGAAAGAAGTAAGAAAGAAGTAAGAAAGAAAGAAGAAAGAAGTAAGAAAGAAGTAAGAAAGAAATAAGAAAGAAAGAAGAAAGAAGAAAGAAAGAAGTAGGAAAGAAGTAAGAAAGAAGTAAGAAAGAAGTAATAAAAAATTAAGAAGGAATGAAGAAAGAAGTAAGAAAGAAGAAAGAACGAAGTAAGAAAGAAGTAAGAAAGAAGTAAGAAAGAAAGTAGAAAGAAGTAAGAAAGAAGTAAGAAAGAAGTAAGAAAGAAGTAAGAAAGAAAGAAGAAAGAAGAAATAAAGAAGTAAGAAAGAAGTAAGAAAGAAGTAAGAAAGAAGTACGAAAGACGTAAGAAAGTATTAAGAAAGAAAGAAGTAAGAAAGAGGTAAGAAAGAAAGAAGAAAGAAGTAAGAAAGAAGTAAGAAAGAAGTAAGAAAGAAAGAAGAAAGAAGTAAGAAAGAAGTAAGAAAGAAGTAAGAAAGAATTAAGAAAGAAGTAAGAAAGAAAGAAGAAAGAAGTAAGAAAGAAGTGAGAAAGAAGTAAGAAAGAAGTAAGAAAGGAGAAAAAAGAAGTTAGAAAGAAGTAAGAAAGAAGTAAGAAAGAAGTAAGAAAGAAGTAAGAAAGAAGTAAGAAAGAAGTAAGAAAGAAGTAAGAAAGAAGTAAGAAAGAAGTATGAAAGAAGTAAGAAAGAAGAAAGAAAGAAGTAAGAAAGAAGTAAGAAAGAAGTAAGAAGGAATGAAGAAAGGAGTTAGAAAGAAGAAAGAAAGAAGTAAGAAAGATGTAAGAAAGAAGTAATAAAGAGGTAAGAAAGAAGTAAGAAAGAAGTAAGAAAGAAAGAAGTAAGAAAGAAGAAAGAAAGTAGTAAGAAAGAAGTAAGAAAGAAGTAAGAAAAAAGTAAGAAAGAAGTAAGAAAGAAGTAAAAAAGAAAGAAGAAAGAAGTAAGAAAGAAGTAAGAAAGAAGTACGAAAGAAGTAAGAAAGAATTAAGAAAGAAAGAAGTAAGAAAGAAGTAAGAAAGAAAGAAGAAAGAAGTAAGAAAGAAGTAAGAAAGAAGTATGAAAGAAGTAAGAAAGAAAGAAGAAAGAAGTAAGAAAGAAGTAAGAAAGAAGTATGAAATAAGTAAGAAAGACGAAAGAAAGAAGTAATAAATAACTAAGAAAGAAGTAAGAAAGAAGTAAGAAAGAAGTAAGAAAGAAAGAAAAAGAAGTAAGAAAGAAGTAAGAAAGAAGTAAGAAAGAAGTAAGAAAGAAGCACGAAAGAAGTAAGAAAGAATTAAGAAAGAAAGAAGTAAGAAAGAAGTAAGAAAGAAGAAAGAAATAAGAAAGAAGTAAGAAAGAAGTAAGAAAGAAGTAAGAAAGAAGTAAGAAAGAAGAAAGAAAGAAGTAAGAAAGAAGAAAGAAAGAAGTAAGAAAGAAGTAAGAAAGAAGTAAGAAAGAAGTAAGAAAGAAAGAAGAAAGAAGTAAGAAAGAAGTAAGAAAGAAGTAAGAAGGAATGAAGAAAGAAGTAAGAAAGAAGAAAGAAAGTAGTAAGAAAGAAAGAAGAAAGAAAGAAGTAAGAAAGAAGAAATAAAGAAGTAAGAAGGAAGTAAGAAAGAAGAAAGAAAGAAGTAAGAAAGAAAGAAGAAAGAAGTAAGAAAGAAGTAAGAAAGAAGTAAGAAAGAAGTACGAAAGAAGTAAGAAAGAATTAAGAAAGAAAGAAGTAAGAAAGAAGTAAGAAAGAAAGAAGAAAGAAGTAAGAAAGAAGTAAGAAAGAAGTACGAAAGAAGTAAGAAAGAAAGTAGAAAGAAGTAAGAAAGAAGTAAGAAACAAGTAAGAAAGAAGTAAGAAAGAAAGAAGAAAGAAGAAAGAAAGAAGTAAGAAAGAAGTAAGAAAGAAGTAAGAAAGAAGTACGAAAGATGTAAGAAAGAATTAAGAAAGAAAGAAGTAAGAAAGAGGTAAGAAAGAAAGAAGAAAGAAGTAAGAAAGAAGTAAGAAAGAAGTAAGAAAGAAAGAAGAAAGAAGTAAGAAAGAAGTAAGAAAGAAGTAAGAAAGAAGTAAGAAAGAAGTAAGAAAGAAGAAAGAAAGAAGTAAGAAAGAAGAAAGAAAGAAGTAAGAAAGAAGTAATAAAGAAGTAAGAAAGAAGTAAGAAAGAAGTGAGAAAGAAGTAAGAAAGAAGTAAGAAAGGAGAAAAAAGAAGTTAGAAAGAAGTAAGAAAGAAGTAAGAAAGAAGTAAGAAAGGAGTAAAAAAGAAGTATGAAAGAAGTAAGAAAGAAGAAAGAAAGAAGTAAGAAAGAAGAAAGAAAGAAGTAAGAAAGAAGAAAGAAAGAAGTAAGAAAGAAGTAAGAAAGAAGTAAGAAAGAAGTAAGAAAGAAGTAAGAAAGAAGTAAGAAAGAAGTAAGAAAGAAGAAAGAAAGAAGTAAGAAAGAAGTAAGAAAGAAATAAGAAAGAAGTAAGAAAGAAAGAAGAAAGAAGTAAGAAAGAAGTAAGAAAGAAGTAAGAAAGAAGAAAAAAGAAGTTAAAAAGAAGTAAGAAAGAAGTAAGAAAGAAGTAAGAAAGAAGTAAGAAAGAAGTATGAAAGAAGTAAGAAAGAAGAAAGAAAGAAGTAAGAAAGAAGTAAGAAAGAAGTAAGAAGGAATGAAGAAAGGAGTTAGAAAGAAGAAAGAAAGAAGTAAGAAAGAAGTAAGAAAGAAGTAATAAAGAGGTAAGAAAGAAGTAAGAAAGAAGTAAGAAAGAAAGAAGAAAGAAAGAAGAAAGAAGTAAGAAAGAAGTAAAAAAGAAGTAAGAAGGAATGAAGAAAGAAGTAAGAAAGAAGAAAGAAAGTAGTAAGAAAGAAAGAAGAAAGAAAGAAGTAAGAAAGAAGAAATAAAGAAGTAAGAAAGAAGTAAGAAAGAAGAAAGAAAGAAGTAAGAAAGAATTAAGAAAGAAGTAAGAAAGAAGTAGGAAAGAAGTACGAAAGAAGTAAGAAAGAATTAAGAAAGAAAGAAGTATGAAAGAAGTAAGAAAGAAGAAAGAAGTAAGAAAGAAGTAAGAAAGAAGTATGAGAGAAGTAAGAAAGAAGAAAGAAAGAAGTAAGAAAGAAGTAAGAAATAAGTAAGAAAGAAGTAATAAAGAAGTAAGAAAGAATTAAGAAAGAAAGAAGAAAGAAGTAAGAAAGAAGAAAGAAGTAAGAAAGAAGTAAGAAGGAATGAAGAAAGAAGTAAGAAAGAAGAAAGAAGTAAGAAAGAAGTAAGAAAGAAAGAAGTAAGAAAGAAATAAGAAAGAAGTAAGAAAATAGAAAAAAGTAGTTAGAAAGAAGTAAGAAAGAAGTAAGAAAGAAGTAAGAAAGAAGAAAGAAAGAAGAAAGAAAGAAAGAAGAAAGAAGTAAGAAAGAAGTAAGAGAGTAGTAAGAAAGAAGTAAGAAAGAAGTAAGAAATAAGTAAGAAGGAATGAAGAAAGAAGTAAGAAAGAAGTAAGAAAGAAGAAAGAAAGAAGTAAGAAAGAAGAAAGAAAGAAGTAAGAAAGAAGTAAGAAAGAAGTAAGAAAGAAGTAAGAAAGAAAGAAGAAAGAAGTAAGAAAGAAGTAAGAAAGAAATAAGAAAGAAAGAAGAAAGAAGAAAGAAAGAAGTAGGAAAGAAGTAAGAAAGAAGTAAGAAAGAAGTAATAAAAAATTAAGAAGGAATGAAGAAAGAAGTAAGAAAGAAGAAAGAACGAAGTAAGAAAGAAGTAAGAAAGAAGTAAGAAAGAAGTAAGAAAGAAGTACGAAAGAAGTAAGAAAGAATTAAGAATGAAAGAAGTAAGAAAGAAGTAAGAAAGAAAGAAGAAAGAAGTAAGAAAGAAGTAAGAAAGAAGTATGAAAGAAGTAAGAAAGAAAGAAGAAAGAAGTAAGAAAGAAGTAAGAAAGAAGTATGAAATAAGTAAGAAAGACGAAAGAAAGAAGTAATAAAGAATTAAGAAAGAAGTAAGAAAGAAGTAAGAAAGAAGTAAGAAAGAAAGAAGAAAGAAGTAAGAAAGAAGTAAGAAAGAAGTAAGAAAGAAGTACGAAAGAAGTAAGAAAGAATTAAGAAAGAAAGAAGTAAGAAAGAAGTAAGAAAGAAGAAAGAAGTAAGAAAGAAGTAAGAAAGAAGTAAGAAAGAAGTAAGAAAGAATAAAGAAAGAAGTAAGAAAGAAGAAAGAAAGAAGTAAGAAAGAAGTAAGAAAGAAGTAAGAAAGAAGTAAGAAAGAAAGAAGAAAGAAGTAAGAAAGTAGTAAGAAAGAAGTAAGAAGGAATGAAGAAAGAAGTAAGAAAGAAGAAAGAAAGAAGTAAGAAAGAAAGAAGAAAGAAGTAAGAAAGAAGTAAGAAAGAAGTACGAAAGAAGTAAGAAAGAATTAAGAAAGAAAGAAGTAAGAAAGAAGTAAGAAAGAAAGAAGAAAGAAGTAAGAAAGAAGTAAGAAAGAAGTACGAAACAAGTAAGAAAGAATTAAGAAAGAAAGAAGTATGAAAGAAGTAAGAAAGAAGAAAGAAGTAAGAAAGAAGTAAGAAAGACGAAAGAAAGAAGTAATAAATAAGTAAGAAAGAAGTAAGAAAGAAGTAAGAAAGAAGTAAGAAAGAAAGAAGAAAGAAGTAAGAAAGAAGTAAGAAAGAAGTAAGAAAGAAGTACGAAAGAAGTAAGAAAGACTTAAGAAAGAAAGAAGTATGAAAGAAGTAAGAAAGAAGAAAGAAGTAAGAAATAAGTAAGAAAGACGAAAGAAAGAAGTAATAAATAACTAAGAAAGAAGTAAGAAAGAAGTAAGAAAGAAGTAAGAAAGAAAGAAAAAGAAGTAAGAAAGAAGTAAGAAAGAAGTAAGAAAGAAGTAAGAAAGAAGCACGAAAGAAGTAAGAAAGAATTAAGAAAGAAAGAAGTAAGAAAGAAGTAAGAAAGAAGAAAGAAATAAGAAAGAAGTAAGAAAGAAGTAAGAAAGAAGTAAGAAAGAAGTAAGAAAGAAGAAAGAAAGAAGTAAGAAAGAAGAAAGAAAGAAGTAAGAAAGAAGTAAGAAAGAAGTAAGAAAGAAGTAAGAAAGAAAGAAGAAAGAAGTAAGAAAGAAGTAAGAAAGAAGTAAGAAGGAATGAAGAAAGAAGTAAGAAAGAAGAAAGAAAGTAGTAAGAAAGAAAGAAGAAAGAAAGAAGTAAGAAAGAAGAAATAAAGAAGTAAGAAGGAAGTAAGAAAGAAGAAAGAAAGAAGTAAGAAAGAAAGAAGAAAGAAGTAAGAAAGAAGTAAGAAAGAAGTAAGAAAGAAGTACGAAAGAAGTAAGAAAGAATTAAGAAAGAAAGAAGTAAGAAAGAAGTAAGAAAGAAAGAAGAAAGAAGTAAGAAAGAAGTAAGAAAGAAGTACGAAAGAAGTAAGAAAGAAAGTAGAAAGAAGTAAGAAAGAAGTAAGAAACAAGTAAGAAAGAAGTAAGAAAGAAAGAAGAAAGAAGAAAGAAAGAAGAAAGAAGTAAGAAAGAAGTAAGAAAGAAGTACGAAAGATGTAAGAAAGAATTAAGAAAGAAAGAAGTAAGAAAGAGGTAAGAAAGAAAGAAGAAAGAAGTAAGAAAGAAGTAAGAAAGAAGTAAGAAAGAAAGAAGAAAGAAGTAAGAAAGAAGTAAGAAAGAAGTAAGAAAGAAGTAAGAAAGAAGTAAGAAAGAAGAAAGAAAGAAGTAAGAAAGAAGAAAGAAAGAAGTAAGAAAGAAGTAATAAAGAAGTAAGAAAGAAGTAAGAAAGAAGTGAGAAAGAAGTAAGAAAGAAGTAAGAAAGGAGAAAAAAGAAGTTAGAAAGAAGTAAGAAAGAAGTAAGAAAGAAGTAAGAAAGGAGTAAAAAAGAAGTATGAAAGAAGTAAGAAAGAAGAAAGAAAGAAGTAAGAAAGAAGAAAGAAAGAAGTAAGAAAGAAGAAAGAAAGAAGTAAGAAAGAAGTAAGAAAGAAGTAAGAAAGAAGTAAGAAAGAAGTAAGAAAGAAGTAAGAAAGAAGAAAGAAAGAAGTAAGAAAGAAGTAAGAAAGAAATAAGAAAGAAGTAAGAAAGAAAGAAGAAAGAAGTAAGAAAGAAGTAAGAAAGAAGTAAGAAAGAAGAAAAAAGAAGTTAAAAAGAAGTAAGAAAGAAGTAAGAAAGAAGTAAGAAAGAAGTAAGAAAGAAGTAAGAAAGAAGTATGAAAGAAGTAAGAAAGAAGAAAGAAAGAAGTAAGAAAGAAGTAAGAAAGAAGTAAGAAGGAATGAAGAAAGGAGTTAGAAAGAAGAAAGAAAGAAGTAAGAAAGAAGTAAGAAAGAAGTAATAAAGAGGTAAGAAAGAAGTAAGAAAGAAGTAAGAAAGAAAGAAGAAAGAAAGAAGAAAGAAGTAAGAAAGAAGTAAAAAAGAAGTAAGAAGGAATGAAGAAAGAAGTAAGAAAGAAGAAAGAAAGTAGTAAGAAAGAAAGAAGAAAGAAAGAAGTAAGAAAGAAGAAATAAAGAAGTAAGAAAGAAGTAAGAAAGAAGAAAGAAAGAAGTAAGAAAGAATTAAGAAAGAAGTAAGAAAGAAGTAGGAAAGAAGTACGAAAGAAGTAAGAAAGAATTAAGAAAGAAAGAAGTATGAAAGAAGTAAGAAAGAAGAAAGAAGTAAGAAAGAAGTAAGAAAGAAGTATGAGAGAAGTAAGAAAGAAGAAAGAAAGAAGTAAGAAAGAAGTAAGAAATAAGTAAGAAAGAAGTAATAAAGAAGTAAGAAAGAATTAAGAAAGAAAGAAGAAAGAAGTAAGAAAGAAGAAAGAAGTAAGAAAGAAGTAAGAAGGAATGAAGAAAGAAGTAAGAAAGAAGAAAGAAGTAAGAAAGAAGTAAGAAAGAAAGAAGTAAGAAAGAAATAAGAAAGAAGTAAGAAAATAGAAAAAAGTAGTTAGAAAGAAGTAAGAAAGAAGTAAGAAAGAAGTAAGAAAGAAGAAAGAAAGAAGAAAGAAAGAAAGAAGAAAGAAGTAAGAAAGAAGTAAGAGAGTAGTAAGAAAGAAGTAAGAAAGAAGTAAGAAATAAGTAAGAAGGAATGAAGAAAGAAGTAAGAAAGAAGTAAGAAAGAAGAAAGAAAGAAGTAAGAAAGAAGAAAGAAAGAAGTAAGAAAGAAGTAAGAAAGAAGTAAGAAAGAAGTAAGAAAGAAAGTAGAAAGAAGTAAGAAAGAAGTAAGAAAGAAATAAGAAAGAAAGAAGAAAGAAGAAAGAAAGAAGTAGGAAAGAAGTAAGAAAGAAGTAAGAAAGAAGTAATAAAAAATTAAGAAGGAATGAAGAAAGAAGTAAGAAAGAAGAAAGAACGAAGTAAGAAAGAAGTAAGAAAGAAGTAAGAAAGAAGTAAGAAAGAAGTACGAAAGAAGTAAGAAAGAATTAAGAATGAAAGAAGTAAGAAAGAAGTAAGAAAGAAAGAAGAAGTAAGAAAGAAGTAAGAAAGAAGTATGAAAGAAGTAAGAAAGAAAGAAGAAAGAAGTAAGAAAGAAGTAAGAAAGAAGTATGAAATAAGTAAGAAAGAGGAAAGAAAGAAGTAATAAAGAATTAAGAAAGAAGTACGAAAGAAGTAAGAAAGAAGTAAGAAAGAAAGAAGTAAGAAAGAAGTAAGAAAGAAGAAAGAAGTAAGAAAGAAGTAAGAAAGAAGTAAGAAAGAAGTAAGAAAGAAGAAAGAAAGAAGTAAGAAAGAAGAAAGAAAGAAGTAAGAAAGAAGTAAGAAAGAAGTAAGAAAGAAGTAAGAAAGAAAGAAGAAAGAAGTAAGAAAGAAGTAAGAAAGAAGTAAGAAGGAATGAAGAAAGAAGTAAGAAAGAAGAAAGAAAGAAGTAAGAAAGAAAGAAGAAAGAAGTAAGAAAGAAGTAAGAAAGAAGTACGAAAGAAGTAAGAAAGAATTAAGAAAGAAAGAAGTAAGAAAGAAGTAAGAAAGAAAGAAGAAAGAAGTAAGAAAGAAGTAAGAAAGAAGTACGAAACAAGTAAGAAAGAATTAAGAAAGAAAGAAGTATGAAAGAAGTAAGAAAGAAGAAAGAAGTAAGAAAGAAGTAAGAAAGACGAAAGAAAGAAGTAATAAATAAGTAAGAAAGAAGTAAGAAAGAAGTAAGAAAGAAGTAAGAAAGAAAGAAGAAAGAAGTAAGAAAGAAGTAAGAAAGAAGTAAGAAAGAAGTACGAAAGAAGTAAGAAAGACTTATGAAAGAAGTAAGAAAGAAGAAAGAAGTAAGAAATAAGTAAGAAAGACGAAAGAAAGAAGTAATAAATAAGTAAGAAAGAAGTAAGAAAGAAGTAAGAAAGAAGTAAGAAAGAAAGAAGAAAGAAGTAAGAAAGAAGTAAGAAAGAAGTAAGAAAGAAGTAAGAAAGAAGTACGAAAGAAGTAAGAAAGAATTAAGAAAGAAAGAAGTAAGAAAGAAGTAAGAAAGAAGAAAGAAGTAAGAAAGAAGTAAGAAAGAAGTAAGAAAGAAGTAAGAAAGAAGTAAGAAAGAAGTAAGAAAGAAGAAAGAAAGAAGTAAGAAAGAAGAAAGAAAGAAGTAAGAAGGAAGTAAGAAAGAAGAAAGAAAGAAGTAAGAAAGAAAGAAGAAAGAAGTAAGAAAGAAGTAAGAAAGAAGTAAGAAAGAAGTAAGAAGGAATGAAGAAAGAAGTAAGAAAGGAGAAAGAAAGTAGTAAGAAAGAAAGAAGAAAGAAAGAAGTAAGAAAGAAGAAATAAAGAAGTAAGAGAGAAGTAAGAAAGAAGAAAGAAAGAAGTAAGAAAGAAAGAAGAAAGAAGTAAGAAGAAGTAAGAAAGAAGTAAGAAAGAAGTACGAAAGAAGTAAGAAAGAATAAGAAAGAAAGAAGAAGAAAGAAGTAAGAAAGAAGTAAGAAAGAAAGAAGAAAGAAGTAAGAAAGAAGTAAGAAAGAAGTACGAAAGAAGTAAGAAAGAATTAAGAAAGAAAGAAGTATGAAAGAAGTAAGAAAGAAAGAAGTAAGAAAGAAATAAGAAAGAAGTAAGAAAATAGAAAAAAGTAGTTAGAAAGAAGTAAGAAAGAAGTAAGAAAGAAGTAAGAAAGAAGAAAGAAAGAAGAAAGAAAGAAAGAAGAAAGAAGTAAGAAAGAAGTAAGAGAGTAGTAAGAAAGAAGTAAGAAAGAAGTAAGAAATAAGTAAGAAGGAATGAAGAAAGAAGTAAGAAAGAAGTAAGAAAGAAGAAAGAAAGAAGTAAGAAAGAAGTAAGAAAGAAGTAAGAAAGAAGTAAGAAAGAAGTAAGAAAGAAGTAAGAAAGAAAGAAGAAAGAAGTAAGAAAGAAGTAAGAAAGAAATAAGAAAGAAAGAAGAAAGAAGAAAGAAAGAAGTAGGAAAGAAGTAAGAAAGAAGTAAGAAAGAAGTAATAAAAAATTAAGAAGGAATGAAGAAAGAAGTAAGAAAGAAGAAAGAACGAAGTAAGAAAGAAGTAAGAAAGAAGTAAGAAAGAAAGTAGAAAGAAGTAAGAAAGAAGTAAGAAAGAAGTAAGAAAGAAGTAAGAAAGAAAGAAGAAAGAAGAAATAAAGAAGTAAGAAAGAAGTAAGAAAGAAGTAAGAAAGAAGTACGAAAGACGTAAGAAAGTATTAAGAAAGAAAGAAGTAAGAAAGAGGTAAGAAAGAAAGAAGAAAGAAGTAAGAAAGAAGTAAGAAAGAAGTAAGAAAGAAAGAAGAAAGAAGTAAGAAAGAAGTAAGAAAGAAGTAAGAAAGAATTAAGAAAGAAGTAAGAAAGAAAGAAGAAAGAAGTAAGAAAGAAGTGAGAAAGAAGTAAGAAAGAAGTAAGAAAGGAGAAAAAAGAAGTTAGAAAGAAGTAAGAAAGAAGTAAGAAAGAAGTAAGAAAGAAGTAAGAAAGAAGTAAGAAAGAAGTAAGAAAGAAGTAAGAAAGAAGTAAGAAAGAAGTATGAAAGAAGTAAGAAAGAAGAAAGAAAGAAGTAAGAAAGAAGTAAGAAAGAAGTAAGAAGGAATGAAGAAAGGAGTTAGAAAGAAGAAAGAAAGAAGTAAGAAAGATGTAAGAAAGAAGTAATAAAGAGGTAAGAAAGAAGTAAGAAAGAAGTAAGAAAGAAAGAAGTAAGAAAGAAGAAAGAAAGAAGTAAGAAAAAAGTAAGAAAGAAGTAAGAAAGAAGTAAAAAAGAAAGAAGAAAGAAGTAAGAAAGAAGTAAGAAAGAAGTACGAAAGAAGTAAGAAAGAATTAAGAAAGAAAGAAGTAAGAAAGAAGTAAGAAAGAAAGAAGAAAGAAGTAAGAAAGAAGTAAGAAAGAAGTATGAAAGAAGTAAGAAAGAAAGAAGAAAGAAGTAAGAAAGAAGTAAGAAAGAAGTATGAAATAAGTAAGAAAGACGAAAGAAAGAAGTAATAAATAACTAAGAAAGAAGTAAGAAAGAAGTAAGAAAGAAGTAAGAAAGAAAGAAAAAGAAGTAAGAAAGAAGTAAGAAAGAAGTAAGAAAGAAGTAAGAAAGAAGCACGAAAGAAGTAAGAAAGAATTAAGAAAGAAAGAAGTAAGAAAGAAGTAAGAAAGAAGAAAGAAATAAGAAAGAAGTAAGAAAGAAGTAAGAAAGAAGTAAGAAAGAAGTAAGAAAGAAGAAAGAAAGAAGTAAGAAAGAAGAAAGAAAGAAGTAAGAAAGAAGTAAGAAAGAAGTAAGAAAGAAGTAAGAAAGAAAGAAGAAAGAAGTAAGAAAGAAGTAAGAAAGAAGTAAGAAGGAATGAAGAAAGAAGTAAGAAAGAAGAAAGAAAGTAGTAAGAAAGAAAGAAGAAAGAAAGAAGTAAGAAAGAAGAAATAAAGAAGTAAGAAGGAAGTAAGAAAGAAGAAAGAAAGAAGTAAGAAAGAAAGAAGAAAGAAGTAAGAAAGAAGTAAGAAAGAAGTAAGAAAGAAGTACGAAAGAAGTAAGAAAGAATTAAGAAAGAAAGAAGTAAGAAAGAAGTAAGAAAGAAAGAAGAAAGAAGTAAGAAAGAAGTAAGAAAGAAGTACGAAAGAAGTAAGAAAGAAAGTAGAAAGAAGTAAGAAAGAAGTAAGAAACAAGTAAGAAAGAAGTAAGAAAGAAGTAAGAAAGAAGTAAGAAAGAAAGAACAAAGAAGTAAGAAAGAAGTAAGAAAGAAGTAAGAAAGAAGTACGAAAGAAGTAAGAAAGATTTAAGAAAGAAAGAAGTATGAAAGAAGTAAGAAAGAAGAAAGAAGTAAGAAATAAGTAAGAAAGACGAAAGAAAGAAGTAATAAATAAGTAAGAAAGAAGTAAGAAAGAAGTAAGAAAGAAGTAAGAAAGAAAGAAGAAAGAAGTAAGAAAGAAGTAAGAAAGAAGTAAGAAAGAAGTAAGAAAGAAGTACGAAAGAAGTAAGAAAGAATTAAGAAAGAAAGAAGTAAGAAAGAAGTAAGAAAGAAGAAAGAAGTAAGAAAGAAGTAAGAAAGAAGTAAGAAAGAAGTAAGAAAGAAGTAAGAAAGAAGTAAGAAAGAAGTAAGAAAGAAGTAAGAAAGAAGAAAGAAAGCAGTAAGAAAGAAGTAAGAAAGAAATAAGAAAGAAGTAAGAAAGAAAGAAGAAAGAAGTAAGAAAGAAGTAAGAAAGAAGTAAGAAAGAAGTAAGAAGGAATGAAGAAAGAAGTAAGAAAGGAGAAAGAAAGTAGTAAGAAAGAAAGAAGAAAGAAAGAAGTAAGAAAGAAGAAATAAAGAAGTAAGAAAGAAGTAAGAAAGAAGAAAGAAAGAAGTAAGAAAGAAAGAAGAAAGAAGTAAGAAAGAAGTAAGAAAGAAGTAAGAAAGAAGTACGAAAGAAGTAAGAAAGAATTAAGAAAGAAAGAAGTAAGAAAGAAGTAAGAAAGAAAGAAGAAAGAAGTAAGAAAGAAGTAAGAAAGAAGTACGAAAGAAGTAAGAAAGAATTAAGATGAAAGAAGTATGAAAGAAGTAAGAAAGAAGAAAGAAGTAAGAAAGAAGTAAGAAAGAAGTATGAGAGAAGTAAGAAAGAAGAAAGAAAGAAGTAAGAAAGAAGTAAGAAAAAAGTAAGAAAGAAGTAATAAAGAAGTAAGAAAGAAGTAAGAAAGAAGTAAGAAAGAAGGAAAAAGAAGTTAAAAAGAAGTAAGAAAGAAGTAAGAAAGAAGTAAGAAAGAAGTAAGAAAGAAGTAAGAAAGAAGTATGAAAGAAGTAAGAAAGAAGAAAGAAAGAAGTAAGAAAGAAGTAAGAAAGAAGTAAGAAGGAATGAAGAAAGGAGTTAGAAAGAAGAAAGAAAGAAGTAAGAAAGAAGTAAGAAAGAAGTAATAAAGAGGTAAGAAAGAAGTAAGAAAGAAGTAAGAAAGAAAGAAGAAAGAAGTAAGAAAGAAGTAAGAAGGAAGAAAGAAAGTAGTAAGAAAGAAGAAAGAAAGAAGTAAGAAAGAAGTAAGAAAGAAGTAAGAAAGAAGTAAAAAGAAAGAAGAAAGAAGTAAGAAAGAAGTAAGAAAGAAGTACGAAAGAAGTAAGAAAGAATTAAGAAAGAAAGAAGTAAGAAAGAAGTAAGAAAGAAAGAAGAAAGAAGTAAGAAAGAAGTAAGAAAGAAGTATGAAAGAAGTAAGAAGGAAAGAAGAAAGAAGTAAGAAAGAAGTAAGAAAGAAGTATGAAATAAGTAAGAAAGACGAAAGAAGAAGTAATAAAGAAGTAAGAAAGAAGTAAGAAAGAAGTAAGAAAGAAGTAAGAAAGAAAGAAGAAAGAAGTAAGAAAGAAGTAAGAAAGAAGTAAGAAAGAAGTACGAAAGAAGTAAGAAAGAATTAAGAAAGAAGAAGTAAGAAAGAAGTAAGAAAGAAGAAAGAAGTAAGAAAGAAGTAAGAAAGAAGTAAGAAAGAAGTAAGAAAGAAGAAAGAAAGAAGTAAGAAAGAAGAAAGAAAGAAGTAAGAAAGAAGTAGAAAGAAGTAAGAAAGAAGTAAGAAAGAAAGAAGAAAGAAGTAAGAAAGAAGTAAGAAAGAAGTAAGAAGGAATGAAGAAAGAAGTAAGAAAGAAGAAAGAAAGAAGTAAGAAAGAAAGAAGAAAGAAGTAAGAAAGAAGTAAGAAAGAAGTAAGAAAGAAGTACGAAAGAAGTAAGAAAGAATTAAGAAAGAAAGAAGTAAGAAAGAAGTAAGAAAGAAATTAGAAAGAAGTAAGAAAGAAGTAAGAAAGAAGTACGAAACAAGTAAGAAAGAATTAAGAAAGAAAGAAGTATGAAAGAAGTAAGAAAGAAGAAAGAAGTAAGAAAGAAGTAAGAAAGACGAAAGAAAGAAGTAATAAATAAGTAGAAAGAAGTAATAAATAAGTAAGAAAGAAGTAAGAAAGAAAGAAGAAAGAAGTAAGAAAGAAGTAAGAAAGAAGTAAGAAAGAAGTACGAAAGAAGTAAGAAAGACTTAAGAAAGAAAGAAGTATGAAAGAAGTAAGAAAGAAGAAAGAAGTAAGAATAAGTAAGAAAGACGAAAGAAAGAAGTAATAAATAAGTAAGAAAGAAGTAAGAAAGAAGTAAGAAAGAAGTAAGAAAGAAAGAAGAAAGAAGTAAGAAGAAGTAAGAAAGAAGTAAGAAAGAAGTAAGAAAGAAGTACGAAAGAAGTAAGAAAGAATTAAGAAAGAAAGAAAGTAAGAAAGAAGTAGAAAGAAGAAAGAAGTAAGAAAGAAGTAAGAAAGAAGTAAGAAAGAAGTAAGAAAGAAGTAAGAAAGAAGTAAGAAAGAAGAAAGAAAGAAGTAAGAAAGAAGAAAGAAAGAAGTAAGAAGAAGTAAGAAAGAAATAAGAAAGAAGTAAGAAAGAAAGAAGAAAGAAGTAAGAAAGAAGTAAGAAAGAAGTAAGAAAGAAGTAAGAAGGAATGAAGAAAGAAGTAAGAAAGGAGAAAGAAAGTATTAAGAAAGAAAGAAGAAAGAAAGAAGTAAGAAAGAAGAAATAAAGAAGTAAGAAAGAAGTAAGAAAGAAGAAAGAAAGAAGTAGAAGAAAGAAGAAGAAGAAGTAAGAAAGAAGTAAGAAAGAAGTAAGAAAGAAGTACGAAAGAAGTAAGAAGAATTAAGAAAGAAAGAAGTAAGAAAGAAGTAAGAAAGAAAGAAGAAAGAAGTAAGAAAGAAGTAAGAAAGAAGTACGAAAGAAGTAAGAAAGAATTAAGAAAGAAAGAAGTATGAGAGAAGTAAGAAAGAAGAAAGAAAGAAGTAAGAAAGAAGTAAGAAAAAAGTAAGAAAGAAGTAATAAAGAAGTAAGAAAGAAGTAAGAAAGAAAGAAGAAAGAAGAAAGAAAGAAGAAAGAAGTAAGAAGAAGTAAGAAAGAAAGAAGTAAGAAAGAAGTAAGAAAGAAGTAAGAAAATAGAAAAAAGTAGTTAGAAAGAAGTAAGAAAGAAGTAAGAAAGAAGTAAGAAAGAGAAAGAAAGAAGAAGAAAAGAAAGAAGAAAGAAATAAGAAAGAAGTGAGAGAGCAGTAAGAAAGAAGTAAGAAAGAAGTAAGAAATAAGTAAGAAGGAATGAAGAAAGAAGTAAGAAAGAAGTAAGAAAGAAGAAAGAAAGAAGTAAGAAAGAGAAAGAAAGAAGTAAGAAGAAGTAAGAAAGAAGTAAGAAAGAGAAAGAAGGAAGAAAGAAAGAAAGAAGAAAGAAGTAAGAAAGAAGTAAGAGAGAAGTAAGAAAGAAGTAAGAAGAAGTAAGAAAGAAGTAAGAAGGAAGAAGAAAGAAGTAAGAAAGAAGTAAGAAAGAAGAAAGAAGTAAGAAAGAAGAAAGAAAGAAGTAAGAAAGAAGTAAGAAAGAAGACAGAAGTAAGAAAGAAAGAAGAAAGAAGTAAGAAAGAAGTAAGAAAAGAATAAGAAAGAAAGAAGAAAGAAGAAAGAAAGAAGTAGGAAAGAAGTAAGAAAGAAGTAAGAAAGAAGTAATAAAGAATTAAGAAGGAATGAAGAAAGAAGTAAGAAAGAAGAAGAACGAAGTAAGAAAGAATTAAGAAAGAAAGTAGAAAGAAGTAAGAAAGAAATAAGAAAGAAGTATGAAAGAAGTAAGAAAGAAGAAAGAAAGAAGTAAGAAAGAAGTAAGAAAGAAAGAAGAAAGAAGTAAGAAAGAAGTAAGAAGGGAGTGGGGAAGAAGTAAGAAAGAAGTAAGAAATAAGTAAGAAAGAAGTTAGAAAGAAGTAAGAAAGAAGTATGAAAGAAGTACGAAAGAAGTAAGAAAGAAGTAAGAAAGAAAGAAGTAAGAAAGAAGTAAGAATAAGTAAAAAGAAGTTAAAAAGAAGTAAGATAAAAAGTAAGAAAGAAGTAAGAAAGGAGTAAGAAATAAGAAAGAAGTAAGAAAGAAGTAAGAAAGAAGTAAGAAAGAAAGAAGTAAGAAGAAGAAAGAAAGAAGAAAGAAAGAAGTAAGAAAGAAGAAAGAAAGAAGTAAGAAAGAAGTAAGAAAGAAAGAAGAATGAAGTAAGAAAGAAGTAAGAAAGAAGAAAGAAAGAAGTAAGAAAGAAGAAAGAAGTAGAAAGAAGTAAGAAAGAAGTAAGAAAGAAGTAAGAAAGAAGAAGAAAGAAGTAAGAAAGAAGTGAAAAATAAGTAGAAAGAAGGAAGAAAGAAGTAAGAAAGAAGTAAGAAGAAGTACGAAAGAAGTAAGAAAGAAGAAAGAAAGAAGTAAGAAAGAAGTAAGAAAGAAGTAAGAAAGAAGTACGAAAGAAGTACGAAAGAAGTAAGAAAGAAGTAAGAAAGAAGTAAGAAAGTAGAAAAAGTAGTT
Organism: Columba livia; assembly: GCF_036013475.1. Lineage (NCBI taxonomy): Eukaryota > Metazoa > Chordata > Aves > Columbiformes > Columbidae > Columba > Columba livia. The sequence continues at coordinate 242,017 of NW_027043273.1, forward strand.
AGAAAGAAGTAAGAAAGAAGTAAGAAAGAAGTAAGAAAGAAGAAAGAAGTAGAAAGAAAGAAGTAAGAAAGAAGTAAGAAAGAAGTAAGAGAGAAGAAGAGAGAAGTAAGAAAGAGAAAGAAAGAAGTAAGAAAGAAGAAAGAAGAAGTAAGAAAGAAGTAAGAAAGAAGTAAGAAAGAAGTAAGAAAGAAAGAAGAAAGATGTAAGAAAGAAGTAAGAAGAAGTAAGAAAGAAAGAAGAAAGAAGAAATAAAGAAGTAGGAAAGAAGTAAGAAAGAAGTAAGAAAGAAGTAATAAAAATAAGAAGGAATGAAGAAAGAAGTAAGAAAGAAGAAAGAACGAAGTAAGAAAGAAGTAAGAAATAAGTAAGAAAGAAGTAAGAAAGAAAGTAGATAGAAGTAAGAAAGAAGTAAGAAAGAAGTATGAAAGAAGTAAGAAAGAAGAAAGAAGAAGTAAGAAAGAAGTAAGAAACAAGTAAGAAAGAAGTAAGAAAGAAAGAATAAAGAAGAAAGAAAGAAGTAAGAAAGAAGTAAGAAAGAAGTAAGAAAGAAGTAAGAAAGAAGTAAGAAAGAAGTACGAAGTTGTAAGAAAGAATTAAGAAAGAAAGAAGTAAGAAAGAGGTAAGAAAGAAAGAAGAAAGAAGTAAGAAGAAGTAAGAAAGAAAGAAGAAAGAAGTAAGAAAGAAGTAAGAAAGAAGTAAGAAAGAAGTAAGAAAGAAGAAAGAAGAAGAAAGAAGAAAGAAAGAAGTAAGAAAGAAGTAAGAAAGAAGTAAGAAAGAAGTAAGAAAGAAAGAAGAAGAAGTAAGAAGAAGAGAGAAAGAAGTAAGAAAGAAGTAAGAAAGGAGAAAAAAGAAGTTAGAAAGAAGTAAGAAAGAAGTAAGAAAGAAGTAAGAAGAAGTAAGAAAGGAGTAAAAAGAAGTATGAAAGAAGTAAGAAAGAAGAAAGAAAGAAGTAAGAAAGAAGTAAGAAAGAAGTAAGAAAGAAAGAAGAAAGAAGTAAGAAAGAAGTAAGAAAGAAGTAAGAAAGAAGTAAGAAAGAAGAAAGAAAGAAGTAAGAAAGAAGAAAGAAAGAAGTAAGAAAGAAGTAAGAAAGAAGTAAGAAAGAAGTAAGAAAGAAAGAAGAAAGAAGTCAGAAAGAAGTAAGAAAGAAGTAAGAAAGAAGAAAAAAGAAGTTAAAAAGAAGTAAGAAAGAAGTAAGAAAGAAGTAAGAAAGAAGTAAGAAAGAAGTAAGAAAGAAGTATGAAAGAAGTAAGAAAGAAGAAAGAAAGAAGTACAGAAAGAAGTAAGAAGGAATGAAGAAAGGAGTTAGAAAGAAGAAGAAAGAAGTAAGAAAGAAGTAGAAAGAAGTAAGAAAGAAGTAAGAAAGAAGTATGAAAGAAGTAAGAAAGAAGAAAGAAAGAAGTAAGAAAGAAGTAGAAAGAAGTAAGAAGGAATGAAGAAAGGAGTTAGAAAGAAGAAAGAAAGAAGTAAGAAAGAAGTAAGAAAGAAGTAAGAATGAAGTAAGAGAGAAGTAAAAAGAAAGAAGAAAGAAGTAAGAAAGAAGTAAGAAAGAAGTACGAAAGAAGTAAGAAAGAATTAAGAAAGAAAGAAGTAAGAAAGAAGTAAGAAAGAAAGAAGAAAGAAGTAAGAAAGAAGTAAGAAAGAAGTAAGAAAGAAGTATGAAAGAAGTAAGAAAGAAAGAAGAAAGAAGTAAGAAAGAAGTAAGAAAGAATTATGAAAGAAGAAAGAAAGACGAAAGAGAGAAGTAATAAATAAGTAAGAAAGAAGTGAGAAAGAAGTAAGAAAGAAGTAAGAAAGAAAGAAGAAAGAAGTAAGAAAGAAGTAAGAAAGAAGTAAGAAAGAAGTAAGAAAGAAGTACGAACGAAGTAAGAAAGAATTAAGAAAGAAAGAAGTAAGAAAGAAGTAAGAAAACAAAGAAGAAAGAAGTAAGAAAGAAGTAAGAAAGAAGTAAGAAAGAAGTAAGAAAGAAGTAAGAAAGAAGAAAGAAAGAAGAAGTAAGAAGAAAGAAAGAAGTAAGAAAGAAGTAAGAAAGAAGTAAGAAAGAAGTAAGAAAGAAAGAAGAAAGAAGTAAGAAAGAAGTAAGAAAGAAGTAAGAAGGAATGAAGAAAGAAGTAAGAAAGAAGAAAGTAGTAAGAAAGAAAGAAGAAAGAAAGAAGTAAGAAAGAAGAATAAAGAAGTAAGAAAGAAGTAAGAAAGAAGTAAGAAAGAAGTAAGAAAGAAGTAAAAAGAAAGAAGAAAGAAGTAAGAAAGAAGTAAGAAAGAAGTACGAAAGAAGTAAGAAAGAATTAAGAAAGAAAGAAGTAAGAAAGAAGTAAGAAGAAAGAAGAAAGAAGTAGTAAGAAAGAAGTAAGAAAGAAGTACGAAAGAAGTAAGAAAGAATTAAGAAGAAAGAGGTATGAAAGAAGTAAGAAAGAAGAAAGAATTAAGAAAGAAGTAAGAAAGAAGTATGAGAGAAGTAAGAAAGAAGAAAGAAAGAAGTAAGAAAGAAGTAAGAAATAAGTAAGAAAGAAGTAATAAAGAAGTAAGAAACAATAAGAAAGAAAGAAGAAAGAAGTAAGAAAGAAGAAAGAAGTAAGAAAGAAGTAAGAAGGAATGAAGAAAGAAGAAAGAAGAAAGAAGTAAGAAAGAAGTAAGAAAGAAAGAAGTAAGAAAGAAATAAGAAAGAAGTAAGAAAATAGAAAAAAGTAGTTAGAAGAAGTAAGAAAGAAGTAAGAAAGAAGTAAGAAAGAAGAAAGAAAGAAGAAAGAAAGAAAGAAGAAGAAGAAAGAAGTAAAAAGAAGTAAGAGAGTAGTAAGAAAGAAGTAAGAAAGAAGTAAGAAATAAGTAAGAAGGAATGAAGAAAGAAGTAAGAAAGAAGTAAGAAGAAGAACGAAAGAAGTAAGAAAGAAGAAAGAAAGAAGTAAGAAAGAAGTAAGAAAGAAGTAAGAAAGAAGTAAGAAAGAAAGAAGAAAGAAGTAAGAAAGAAGTAAGAAAGAAATAAGAAAGAAAGAAGAAAGAAGAAAGAAAGAAGTAGGAAAGAAGTAAGAAAGAAGTAAGAAAGAAGTAATAAAAAATTAAGAAGGAATGAAGAAAGAAGTAAGAAAGAAGAAAGAACGAAGTAAGAAAGAAGTAAGAAAGAAGTAAGAAAGAAGTAAGAAAGAAAGTGGAAAGAAGTAAGAAAGAAGTAAGAAACAAGTAAGAAAGAAGTAAGAAAGAAAGAAGAAAGAAGAAAGAAAGAAGTAAGAAAGAAGTAAGAAAGAAGTACGAAAGATGTAAGAAAGAATTAAGACAGAAAGAACTAAGAAAGAGGTAAGAAAGAAAGAAGAAAGAAGTAAGAAAGAAGTAAGAAAGAAGTAAGAAAGAAAGAAGAAAGAAGTAAGAAGAAGTAGAAAGAAGTAAGAAAGAAGTAAGAAAGAAGAAGAAAGAAGTAAGAAAGAAGAAAGAAAGAAGTAAGAAAGAAGTAAGAAAGAAGTAAGAAAGAAGTAAGAAAGAAAGAAGAAAGAAGTAAGAAAGAAGTGAGAAAGAAGTAGAAAGAAGTAAGAAAGGAGAAAAAGAAGTTAGAAATAAGTAAGAAAGAAGTAAGAAAGAAGTAAGAAAGGAGTAAAAAGAAGTATGAAGAAGTAAGAAAGAAGAAAGAAAGAAGTAAGAAAGAAGAAAGAAAGAAGTAAGAAAGAAGAAAGAAAGAAGTACGAAAGAAGTAAGAAGAAGTAAGAAAGAAGAAGAAAGAAGTAAGAAAGAAGTAAGAAAGGAGTAAGAAGAAGAAAGAAAGAAGTAAGAAAGAAGTAAGAAAGAAGTAAGAAAGAAGTAAGAAAGAAGAAGAAAGAAGTAAGAAAGAAGTAAGAAAGAAGTAAGAAAGAAGAAAAAGAAGTTAAAGAAGTAGAAAGAAGTAAGAAAGAGTAAGAAAGAAGTAAGAAAGAAGTATGAAGAAGTAAGAAAGAAGAAAGAAAGAAGTAAGAAAGAAGTAAGAAAGAAGTAAGAAGGAATGAAGAAAGGAGTAAGAAGAAAGAAAGAAGAAGTAAGAAAGAAGTAAGAAAGAAGTAAAAGAGGTAGAAGAAGTAAGAAAGAAGTAAGAAAGAAGAAGAAAGAAGTAAGAAAGAAGTAAGAAAGAAGAAAGAAAGTAGTAAGAAAGAAGAAAGAAAGAAGTAAGAAAGAAGTAAGAAAGAAGAAGAAAGAAGTAAGAAAGAAGTAAGAAAGAAGTAAGAAAGAAGTAAGAAAGAAGTAAGAAAGAAGAAAGAAAGAAGTAAGAAGAAGAAGAAAGAAAGAAGTAAGAAAGAAGTAAGAAAGAAGTAAGAAAGAAGTAAGAAAGAAAGAAGAAAGAAGTAAGAAAGAAGTGAGAAAGAAGTAAGAAAGAAGAAAAGGAGAAAAGAAGTAAGAAGAAGTAAAGAAAGAAGTAAGAAAGAAGTAAGAAAGAAGTAAGAAAGAAGTAAGAAAGAAGTAAGAAAAAGAAAGAAGAAAAAAAAAGAAGAAAGAAGAAAGAAAGAAGTAGAAGAAGAAGAAAGAAGTAAGAAGAAGAAAGAAAGAAGTAAGAAAGAAGTACGAAAGAAGTAAGAAAGAAGAAGAAGAAGTAAGACAAGAAGTAAGAAAGAAGTAAGAAAGAAGTAAGAAAGAAGAAAGAAAAGTCAGAAAGAAGAAAGAAAGAAGAAGAAAAGACGATTTAGAAAGACAGTCAGAAAGCAGAAAGCAGAAAGAAGACAGAGTCAGAAGCCGTAAGACAAGAAGTAAGAAAGAAGACAAAGGACGTTAAAAGACAGTAAGAAGAGTAAGACACGAAGAACAAGGAAGAAAGAAGAAAAAAGAAGTTAAAAAGAAGTAAGAAAGAAGTAAGAAAGAAGTAAGAAAGAAGTAAGAAAGAAGTAAGAAAGAAGTATGAAAGAAGTAAGAAAGAAGAAAGAAAGAAGTAAGAAAGAAGTAAGAAAGAAGTAAGAAGGAATGAAGAAAGGAGTTAGAAAGAAGAAAGAAAGAAGTAAGAAAGAAGTAATAAAGAAGTATGAAAGAAGTAAGAAAGAAGAAAGAAAGAAGTAAGAAAGAAGTAAGAAAGAAGTAAGAAGGAATGAAGAAAGGAGTTAGAAATAAGAAAGAAAGAAGTAAGAAAGAAGTAAGAAAGAAGTAAGAAAGAAGTAAGAAAGAAGTAAAAAGAAAGAAGAAAGAAGTAAGAAAGAAGTAAGAAAGAAGTACGAAAGAAGTAAGAAAGAATTAAGAAAGAAAGAAGTAAGAAAGAAGTAAGAAAGAAAGAAGAAAGAAGTAAGAAAGAAGTAAGAAAGAAGTATGAAAGAAGTAAGAAAGAAAGAAGAAAGAAGTAAGAAAGAAGTAAGAAAGAAGTATGAAAGAAGTAAGAAAGACGAAAGAAAGAAGTAATAAATAAGTAAGAAAGAAGTAAGAAAGAAGTAAGAAAGAAGAAAGAAAGAAGTAAGAAAGAAGAAAGAAAGAAGTAAGAAAGAAGTAAGAAAGAAGTAAGAAAGAAGTAAGAAAGAAAGAAGAAAGAAGTAAGAAAGAAGTAAGAAAGAAGTAAGAAGGAATGAAGAAAGAAGTAAGAAAGAAGAAATAAAGAAGTAAGAAAGAAGTAAGAAAGAAGAAAGAAAGAAGTAAGAAAGAAAGAAGAAAGAAGTAAGAAAGAAGTAAGAAAGAAGTAAGAAAGAAGTACGAAAGAAGTAAGAAAGAATTAAGAAAGAAAGAAGTAAGAAAGAAGTAAGAAAGAAAGAAGAAAGAAGTAAGAAAGAAGTAAGAAAGAAGTACGAAAGAAGTAAGAAAGAATTAAGAAAGAAAGAAGTATGAAAGAAGTAAGAAAGAAGAAAGAAGTAAGAAAGAAGTAAGAAAGAAGTATGAGAGAAGTAAGAAAGAAGAAAGAAAGAAGTAAGAAAGAAGTAAGAAATAAGTAAGAAAGAAGTAATAAAGAAGTAAGAAAGAATTAAGAAAGAAAGAAGAAAGAAGTAAGAAAGAAGAAAGAAGTAAGAAAGAAGTAAGAAGGAATGAAGAAAGAAGTAAGAAAGAATTAAGAAAGAAAGAAGTAAGAAAGAAGTAAGAAACAAAGAAGAAAGAAGTAAGAAAGAAGAAAGAAAGAAAGAAGAAAGAAGAAAGAAAGAAGTAGGAAAGAAGTAAGAAAGAAGTAAGAAAGAAGTAATAAAAAATTAAGAAGGAATGAAGAAAGAAGTAAGAAAGAAGAAAGAACGAAGTAAGAAAGAAGTAAGAAAGAAGTAAGAAAGAAGTAAGAAAGAAAGTGGAAAGAAGTAAGAAAGAAGTAAGAAACAAGTAAGAAAGAAGTAAGAAAGAAAGAAGAAAGAAGAAAGAAAGAAGTAAGAAAGAAGTAAGAAAGAAGTACGAAAGATGTAAGAAAGAATTAAGACAGAAAGAACTAAGAAAGAGGTAAGAAAGAAAGAAGAAAGAAGTAAGAAAGAAGTAAGAAAGAAGTAAGAAAGAAGTAAGAAAGAAGAAAGAAAGAAGTAAGAAAGAAGAAAGAAAGAAGTAAGAAAGAAGTAAGAAAGAAGTAAGAAAGAAGTAAGAAAGAAAGAAGAAAGAAGTAAGAAAGAAGTGAGAAAGAAGTAAGAAAGAAGTAAGAAAGGAGAAAAAAGAAGTTAGAAATAAGTAAGAAAGAAGTAAGAAAGAAGTAAGAAAGGAGTAAAAAAGAAGTATGAAAGAAGTAAGAAAGAAGAAAGAAAGAAGTAAGAAAGAAGAAAGAAAGAAGTAAGAAAGAAGAAAGAAAGAAGTACGAAAGAAGTAAGAAAGAAGTAAGAAAGAAAGAAGAAAGAAGTAAGAAAGAAGTAAGAAAGGAGTAAGAAAGAAGAAAGAAAGAAGTAAGAAAGAAGTAAGAAAGAAGTAAGAAAGAAGTAAGAAAGAAAGAAGAAAGAAGTAAGAAAGAAGTAAGAAAGAAGTAAGAAAGAAGTAAGAAAGAAGTAAGAAAGAAGTAAGAAAGAAGTATGAAAGAAGTAAGAAAGAAGAAAGAAAGAAGTAAGAAAGAAGTAAGAAAGAAGTAAGAAGGAATGAAGAAAGGAGTTAGAAAGAAGAAAGAAAGAAGTAAGAAAGAAGTAAGAAAGAAGTAATAAAGAGGTAAGAAAGAAGTAAGAAAGAAGTAAGAAAGAAAGAAGAAAGAAGTAAGAAAGAAGTAAGAAAGAAGAAAGAAAGTAGTAAGAAAGAAGAAAGAAAGAAGTAAGAAAGAAGTGAGAAAGAAAGAAGAAAGAAGTAAGAAAGAAGTAAGAAAGAAGTAAGAAAGAAGTAAGAAAGAAGTAAGAAAGAAGAAAGAAAGAAGTAAGAAAGAAGAAAGAAAGAAGTAAGAAAGAAGTAAGAAAGAAGTAAGAAAGAAGTAAGAAAGAAAGAAGAAAGAAGTAAGAAAGAAGTGAGAAAGAAGTAAGAAAGAAGTAAGAAAGGAGAAAAAAGAAGTTAGAATGAAGTAAGAAAGAAGTAAGAAAGAAGTAAGAAAGAAGTAAGAAAGGAGTAAAAAAGAAGTATGAAAGAAGTAAGAAAGAAGAAAGAAAGAAGTAAGAAAGAAGAAAGAAAGAAGTAAGAAAGAAGAAAGAAAGAAGTAAGAAAGAAGAAAGAAAGAAGTAAGAAAGAAGTAAGAAAGAAGTAAGAAAGAAAGAAGAAAGAAGTAAGAAAGAAGTAAGAAAGAAGTAAGAAAGAAGTAAGAAGAAGAAGAAAGAAGTAAGAAAGAAGAAAGAAAGAAGTGAGAAAGAAGTTAGAAAGAAGTAAGAAAGAAGTAAGAAAGAAAGAAGAAAGAAGTCAGAAAGAAGTAAGAAAGAAGTAAGAAAGAAGAAAAAAGAAGTTAAAAGAAGTAAGAAAGAAGTAAGAAAGAAGTAAGAAAGAAGTAAGAAAGAAGTAAGAAAGAAGTATGAAAGAAGTAAGAAAGAAGAAAGAAAGAAGTAAGAAAGAAGTAAGAAAGAAGTAAGAAGGAATGAAGAAAGGAGTTAGAAAGAGAAAGAAAGAAGTAAGAAAGAAGTAAGAAAGAAGTAATAAAGAAGTATGAAAGAAGTAAGAAAGAAGAAAGAAAGAAGTAAGAAAGAAGTAAGAAAGAAGTAAGAAGGAATGAAGAAAGGAGTTAGAAATAAGAAAGAAAGAAGTAAGAAAGAAGTAAGAAAGAAGTAAGAAAGAAGTAAGAAAGAAGTAAAAAAGAAAGAAGAAAGAAGTAAGAAAGAAGTAAGAAAGAAGTACGAAAGAAGTAAGAAAGAATTAAGAAAGAAAGAAGTAAGAAAGAAGTAAGAAAGAAAGAAGAAAGAAGTAAGAAAGAAGTAAGAAAGAAGAAGAAAGAAGTAAGAAAGAAGTAAGAAAGAAGTAAGAAGGAATGAAGAAAGGAGTTAGAAAGAAGAAAGAAAGAAGTAAGAAAGAAGTAAGAAAGAAGTAATAAAGAGGTAAGAAAGAAGTAAGAAAGAAGTAAGAAAGAAAGAAGAAAGAAGTAAGAAAGAAGTAAGAAAGAAGAAAGAAAGTAGTAAGAAAGAAGAAAGAAAGAAGTAAGAAAGAAGTAAGAAAGAAAGAAGAAAGAAGTAAGAAAGAAGTAAGAAAGAAGTAAGAAAGAAGTAAGAAAGAAGTAAGAAAGAAGAAAGAAAGAAGTAAGAAAGAAGAAAGAAAGAAGTAAGAAAGAAGTAAGAAAGAAGTAAGAAAGAAGTAAGAAAGAAGAAAGAAGTAAGAAAGAAGTGAGAAAGAAGTAAGAAAGAAGTAAGAAAGGAGAAAAAGAAGTTAGAAAGAAGTAAGAAAGAAGTAAGAAAGAAGTAAGAAAGAAGTAAGAAAGGAGTAAAAAAGAAGTATGAAAGAAGTAAGAAAGAAGAAAGAAAGAAGTAAGAAAGAAGAAAGAAAGAAGTAAGAAAGAAGAAAGAAAGAAGTAAGAAAGAAGTAAGAAAGAAGTAAGAAAGAAAGAAGAAAGAAGTAAGAAAGAAGTAAGAAAGAAGTAAGAAAGAAGTAAGAAGAAGAAAGAAAGAAGTAAGAAAGAAGAAAGAAAGAAGTGAGAAAGAAGTTAGAAAGAAGTAAGAAAGAAGTAAGAAAGAAAGAAGAAAGAAGTCAGAAAGAAGTAAGAAAGAAGTAAGAAAGAAGAAAAAAGAAGTTAAAAGAAGTAAGAAAGAAGTAAGAAAGAAGTAAGAAAGAAGTAAGAAAGAAGTAAGAAAGAAGTATGAAAGAAGTAAGAAAGAAGAAAGAAAGAAGTAAGAAAGAAGTAAGAAAGAAGTAAGAAGGAATGAAGAAAGGAGTTAGAAAGAAGAAAGAAAGAAGTAAGAAAGAAGTAATAAAGAAGTATGAAAGAAGTAAGAAAGAAGAAAGAAAGAAGTAAGAAAGAAGTAAGAAAGAAGTAAGAAGGAATGAAGAAAGGAGTTAGAAATAAGAAAGAAAGAAGTAAGAAAGAAGTAAGAAAGAAGTAAGAAAGAAGTAAGAAAGAAGTAAAAAAGAAAGAAGAAAGAAGTAAGAAAGAAGTAAGAAAGAAGTACGAAAGAAGTAAGAAAGAATTAAGAAAGAAAGAAGTAAGAAAGAAGTAAGAAAGAAAGAAGAAAGAAGTAAGAAAGAAGTAGAAAGAAGTATGAAAGAAGTAAGAAAGAAAGAAGAAAGAAGTAAGAAAGAAGTAAGAAAGAAGTATGAAAGAAGTAAGAAAGACGAAAGAAAGAAGTAATAAATAAGTAAGAAAGAAGTAAGAAAGAAGTAAGAAAGAAGAAAGAAAGAAGTAGAAAGAAGAAAGAAAGAAGTAAGAAAGAAGTAAGAAAGAAGTAAGAAAGAGTAAGAAAGAAAGAA